>NW_010266097.1:3668-34099 GCF_000690775.1 Eurypyga helias
AACCATATTAAGTAATGGTGGGCCATGTAACGAAAAGCCAACGGTAGTAGCAAACTGCAGTTACTGGGGAAGCATAATATGGGCTGTGAAACATTAAGCTTTATAGATATGGAGACTCACTACACAGAGTCATAATTACCAGAGGAAATTATAACATTATGGCAGATGCTGAGGACATATATGATGCATTTATGAGAAAGAACTTTGTATGAATTGCAAAGGCTTCCCTTAAATTGTCTTAAGTAAAGGTCTTTCAAAACTTCCATTAACACCATTTTTACATAGGCTGCAAAAGTTCACCATGCACTGAAAATTTCTTCTACAAGGTTTCAATCTGTGAACAATTAATATTTCCCTTAATTTAGCTTGTGTGCTATTTACAAATTAGAATTGACTTTCTATGTAAATGGAGCTGTTGCAGGTAGTTATTCCATTATATGGAATGATTGTTGTTATTCCCCACCACTCCCCCAGTTAAAACCGACAGACTATGCTGCTTACTCACAGGAATGACTCTTCACGAGGATTTTTATTTCCCAACCACAATATTGATACAAAATACATTCAATTCTTAGTAGGTATTCATGGCATACACTGTAACGGTCCATCTGTTACTAACACCCTGCTATGCATAATATTTAAACTGTGTGACTTAGGAGTACAAATGTTTAGGATTTTTTTTAACCATACCTGTCATTTGCTCAGCACAGTGGGCATGGGAAGAAGGAGAAGCAAGCTTGGCTGATATGTAGGTGCTGCTAAAGTGTGTTCTTTGATATTATCAACACAAGGTGCCATAGCAGTACATGTAATGGTAATATAATCAGGCATAGCAATAGATTACTGGGACTGTTAGCAGAGATCTGGTCTTAAAATGCTTGAAGTATGGTGATGTTCTGCTATAGTTTCTCTGAGGACACTGCTCAAAGATCTAATTGATTATAGAGTTATAACCTGTCATCTTATATGCCATGTCTAGTAACAGCAGCATTAATGGTTCCCAAGCCTTTTCCCACACCATGTTTGTGTCCATGATTCCTCTTACTATCCCACCTTGACACTGACAGATCTACCTCTGTTGTTGAGTGTAAAGATGTCAAGGATGAGATGCCAATAACCAATAAGGGATGCAAACGTCTTTTACTTTATGCTATTCAGTAAATAAATTTATAAACCAGTGCAAAGCTGCATTTTTTTTTTTTGTTTTCTGAAGAACTGCATATCCAGAGTTTCCATTTACGTCTCTAAATACGCCGGGGGGTGGTGGTGAGAAAAGACTTTGTAGGTACATCCGGTGATTTTCTTCATGGCAGCATTTAACAAAGGAAACAAAAAAGTTAATGCAATACAAGCTTTAATGTGGTAAATTTTAGGCAGAAATGCTGCTTGTCCCCAACATTTTTACGAGTTCCAGGTGGAAGTTCTATGGCCTCAATAATGCAGCAATATCTGGAGATCGTGCAAGCCTGTCAAAGGAATTACCCCAATCCGTCCTTTCTGTTGCTAGTAGAATATGCAGCTAGCAATTCCCAAAGCCTCCCTCCAGCTTTTCTCTGTTGGATTCACATAACATGTCAAAGAAATGATTTTTCTCTTTGATTACTGCAGTAAAATAAAAAGCACTGAAAAAGCCACTTCTCAAAAAATTACATTGCTGTTACATGAAAAATCCAATTCCCTGTAAAAAAAAGCATAATAACTAGGGACTCACAGTTGTTACTCCTTTTTACAGCACTTTATTATTACAATGCCATTTGAGACCCTTAGAGTATGAAAGTAAGAAAGAGCAAGTCAGCAATCAACTTCATATTCCAACAGGCTAAGATACATCAACTCCAACTTTAGTGCATTAGGACTCTGCAGATGTTCTCTTTGTGGCTTAAACCGCGGAGGCTGGAAGAGAACTACATTCTTCTGTCCTGTTGGCTTTTTCTACCTCTGTCCATCTGGCAGTGGCACTTAGTAGTTAAAGTAGGAAATGGAGTTCTGGCTCTAAAGATCTAAGATTTAGTTATTGTCTTAAGTAATCACAGACAAATATATATATATACACAGCTTTAATTGTGTTTAGATGCTTAAGTTTTGCTAAAGCGATTTGAAATTAGGCAACTGAATACTTTTCAGAAGCTTACAGATTCCTTTCAAGTTCTGGTGCTGCCTTTTTTTCTTTCTTTTAAATTTCTAAGACAAGAAGAAACATCTGTGTTAGTGACTTTATTTTCAGCATTGCCAATTATGTGCTGTTCTAATTAGAGTCAATGAGAGGTGTGGGCTTTTACTTCCCCTGTGAAAACATTATCAAATGAAACAGCATTTTATTCCAGCCTTCTCACTTGATTCATCACATCGCAGGTGCAGGGTGGTGAAGATGTGAACACACTTTTTGAAGACCTAGGAATGAGAAGAACAGGGGAAGCTTATCTTGTGCATTGAGAACGGTGTTATCACCATTTAATTATTCTGGTTTCACAGCAGGACTAAGGTAAAGGTGAAACAATCACATGCTGACCCAGAGAGCATGCTGACCTCCCAAATACTGCAGTCAGCTATGCAAGACCATAACTACAAACAAAAGCCCCTAAAGGACTCAAGATAACATCAGCCCACATTTATGTTATTATAAATAATAGAATCATAAGATCTTTTAGGTTGGAAAAGACCTTTGAGATCATCAAGTCCAACCGTTAACCCAGCACTGCCAAGCCCACCAGTACACCGTGTCCCTGAGCACCACATCCACGTCTCTTAAATCCCTCCAGGGATGGTGACTCCAACCACCTCCCTGGGCAGCCCCTTCCAATGCCTGACAGCCCTTTCCATGAAGAAATTTTTCCTAATATCCAATCTAAACCTCCCCTGGCACAACTTGAAGCCTTTTCCTCTTGTTCTGTCACTTGGGAGAAGAGACCAACCCCTACCTCTCTGCACCCTCCTTTCAGGTACTTGTAGAGAGCGATAAAGTCTCCACTGAGCCTCCTCAAGGTTAAACCACCCCAGTTCCCTCAGCTATTGCTTATAAGACTTACACCCTAGACTTTAATGATATGCAACAGCTTTGTAATCAGCATGACATTTTCAATACAGAATGACACCTGAGGTCAAGATCTCAGTATTCCCTGTTCAAAACTTACTATTCCTCTTTCTCCCCCCAGCTACCATTGCTGCTACTAAACTTGGCTGGCTCCACACCACACTGATTTGGCAACTTTTTCTTTACGCTGAACAATAAATTCAAAAAATAACCATGTGTTTCATGGATAAAAAGGCAGGGAGGGTGTTTAAATCAGCTGGGAAATTTTGAGATTGGAAATGCTTGTTTGTAGCAAAGGGAAACTAATGGGTCTTACGGAGTAGAACAATGTTCACTTCTGCTTTCTCACCTCTATTACCCATCAAATAGTACTGCAGCTACATATTTATCTGGGGAAGGATAATGAAGAAATTGTGAGTAGAAAACAAAGAGCTTGTTACAAGTCAAAGATTAGCCCATGTCATATCCCAGACATCTCCCTGCAAGCAATATAGTTAACAGAGCATAAAACTTGGCTCTAGTAATTTCAAGGTGCATTCAAATACTGTAGCAGTAACAGAAAACAAGACAGCAGAATAACTTTGTTTTCACATTTGGCCGAGATGAGTTTACCCACAGCCACAGTTTGCCAGATATTCAATAAGAAAGCAGATTCCTCCATAGAGTGTTCTGCCCCATCAAAACCCAAGGGATTGAATTGTCTTCAGGAGTCAATCCTTATTCACCTGGATGAGGGATTTATGTACCAGATGCCTAGTTTAGAGATTGTTGATTAACTTAGGGTTAGGGTTAAAAACAGTGAAGTTATCAATGGAGGAAAGATCTGACTTGTGATTTATTCTGCAAAATGCCACAAATCTAAGTCATCAGTAGTACATGTGGTTAAGATTTGTCATAGAGTGTTAGTAGAAGGGAGTATGTGATAAAATATCATTCAGGATATGAAAGAATTACAGTATTATTGTTTCTTTATGGCTTTGGGATGCTTTCTAATTAATTTTTCAGAAAAAAAAAAGAATGAAACTGCTGGTTCCCATTGGGAATACAGAACAAAGTTATTTAATGAGCCACCGTAAAACATAAACAAGTTCAGTTGGCACTGTGCAGATAAACTGAAAGAACTTTTTCAAGATAATAGTTAAAAAAAAAGGACATACTTCAGAAGTTATAATAACATTACCTCACAGTCCAGCTGTTTACATTGCGCTTTCAACTTCTTTGAAATGATGCCAAAATAAAGTAAATTTGAATATTATGTGCAGAGCAGGTCTCTATGGAATAATCACCAGAATGCTTTTCATTATAACACAATTATATCATCAGCTTCTAATGATCAGAAAGGAGAACAGCTGATTATTTTCATAATGCAATTACTTCATAACATTTCAGAAAACTCAGCTGCATGCAAACAGTTTTCTCCAAATACCTCATTTGTCTGATTAATTATACAATTGCAACTCCTCTCTCTTGCCCTCATATAAACATTCACCTGTTTTCACTGTGCTTCTGAGCTAACTTGGTCATTACAATAACAAACACTCAAGGGGAAGGAGGAAGATGGGTTATTTTTCAAAATACACACACTGATCCTTAATGGGCAGATTTTCAAAGTGAGGCAAATGCGATTGTTCGCAGATATTTGTCCTTGCCATTTTTTATGTGTTCAACCCCCAAGGTATGCATATAAATCAGGTATTTGTGCATGGTTTTTATTAGTTTACAAATGTAGATAGCTGATGTGATGCTCCACTGTATGTACACCCAAGTACTTGATGTGTCTAGTGGTTGTTTTTATATACGGACATTTCCAAATAGCTGACTTTAACCCTCTGGTCCTCACTGCCAATATGAATCTCCAAGGCTTTCGCTAAAAACTGCTGTCTTTCATGTATATTTTAAAATAACTGTAATCCTAGTGGAACTAACCGCATAAGAAAATATAAAGGCTGCAGTATTTGATTGTTCAGCAAGATCATTTATACATAGATGCTGGAATAAAATTAATTAGCACTTCTAAGGACTTTCAGCTGAAGATCTGAAACCTTGTTTGTAAAAATGAGTTAGTCTTACATATAGTCTATTGCTTTTGCAAAACTCACTGATTTAGAGAAGATTCATGTGGGCCATTACCTTGTTTCAGTATTGAAGCTTTTTTTTTTTTTTAGGTGTGTTCCTACAGTTCACAAATCTTAAATGAGAGTGCCAAGAATAGGACTACACTCCCAGACTCCTAATCCTTCTCCCAGGTAGATAAGCACCTTACCTGTAATGATCAATAACATTCTCAGAAGGTGAGAACTTATGAAAGAAATTATTTCAGGCAAGTCTACTGAGCCCTAGATGTAATAAGCATAATATTTACTTGAAAGGGAATCTGAATTAAATGTCCATATGAGGAACAGACTTAAGAGATTTGAAAAGGAAAATTATTGTGACAATTATAATGGTAATAACAATGCTATTAGAGATAAGACTCCTATTGTAAATGCCCATGTCATTTAGGGTGAACAATTTATTCATTTTAAATTCCTTAGAGTGAAAGTATGCAGATTACCAGCTTTACTCAAAAGAGTTTCTTCGCAATTTGGATGGGGGAGAAATTTGTAAAATTGCAGCTACTTAAGCTTAAAATCTAATTACAGTTAGAGAATCTCCTCTGCCTAACATTTTATTCCATATTGGTCCAAATCACACATTGCACACCTGGATTTCTCTACAGCTGTTAACACCTCTGCATTTTAATTTTGCTAGGTAATTGATGAACGGCAAGTCTAGGCTAGGATTCTAAGTAGAACCTTACATTGAATGCATTTTTACCATTTCCTATTTCAGAAAGAAATAAGAACAGTGATAAATATTTGCCTGTGCTTTATTCTAAGTAGCATGGACTTCACTTAGGAAAAAAGATTTAGTTTAAAACAGCTTCCACCTCCTCCCTGAACATTTCTGAAAGAAACACTTATCAATATCTGTTACGGATTTTTCCCTGCATCCCTCAAAATTCCCTTCAATATGTAACACATGGTTCTGCCCAGTAGGGAACATCACATCAGGAGCATAAAAACAAACAGCATGTTATATCTGCTGCTTGGATTCCAATCCAATGCATTAAACTAGCTGAACTGGCTCTTTATCCAATTCAGTTATAGATCTGAAGTACTTCTGTAAAAGGGTTTATGTAAAGCCAATGTAAATGTGAAAAAAATGGCAAAAGAGAAGGAAAAAACTGAAGGCCAAATAGAGTTCAGAGGGATAATTTGTCTGTGCTGTAGGAGGATATGTATATCCTTGCTGGTTAGCTTTTAATGGGTTATTAGGATGCAGGAAAGCATTTTAGGGAGCTTTAGCTAAAATTGGGGATGCTCCTGAACTGAGCTGTGGAAGCTACTATCTTTTTGTCCTCAGTGTGTCTGTTGCTGGCTTTCAGGCATATATCAGGAGCCTTGCATATGGAAACCACATCCTGTTAAATCAGTAGGACAGAAACGTATTCCTAAACCTGTGGCCAGACTGCCTCTGATCGAGCAGTAGGCAAGACGCTGCCTTTTCCCTCCACGTACTGCCAAGCAGATTTGGTAAATATAGAAAGAAATTCGTCAGGATTCTCCTTCTTGGGATTCTCCTTCTCAACTGCTCTTACTTCTAGCAGCTTGGGAGGTTGTTAGTTGAACGCCTTCCCATGTTCTTCAGCACTTTATATCAAGCCATTTTCAGTTAGTCATTTTTTACACTGTTTTTTTAAACACATTGTCACCAAAAGATTAGCTGAATTCGTAACAGAAGACTTACATTTATGTCAAATAAAGCATTCAGACAATAATTTTGGAAACATTTAAATGAAAAAGAATACCTTTTTATGAATAGTTTGAAGGACACAAGGTTTTCATAACATTTAAGGGAATGAAAAAGTCTTTGGGTTCTTCCCAAAATAGGATGGAAACTATTTTGGTTTAATGTGGTAACTTCACATCCTACATGACAGGCCAAGATACAGTAATAAAAAAGTATCTGTAGCCTTCATTAGGTTCTGTATGTCCAAGTTGTTTAATGAAGTGTGTCACTGCCAGTGTACAAAGAAAACAGTACCCTGCGCAAATCTCTCTTTTCACTCCACTGGACTTTTGCCACTGGTTTCAAAGACAGCATGTTAGCTCATAATTAGAAAAAGCCCAGCAAAAACAGAAAAATAGGTCATCATATTCAAAACAACTATGATTCAATGCTTCTGGCCAGTTATTTTCATACACTGTGATTAATTTAAATTAATTTAATTTAGCTTGTTTTAATAATTGCATAACTTTTATCCGGATGCCCATGCCAGATGGCTCAACCAGCCTGAAAACAGGAAGATGCTGTAATTGTGGCAGCGTAATAACATTTATTTACTACAAGTCTGACTGTCTCTGATGCTCATCAGAGCTCTGCAATATTGTGCTTTGCAGTATATTGCTTCAGTGCATTTCATTTTTATCCACACAATTTTTCCTCTCCAAAATTATTTGAGAAAATTTGTTTTTTAATGCACTTTTCCCTTTTGTGCTTCTTGTGAGAACTCTGCCAGCTCTCCCAGTTTTAGGTTCTGCCTCCATGCCACTGCAAATCATTGGTGTTACTTCCAAGTTAACCTAGTGTCAGGCTCAATTCCTGGACTAATCATTACCTGGATGACTTCTGTGCGTCAGGAATTCTCTCATAACACTTGGACAATTAAAATATATTCAGGTTGTTAATTCTCTAATTCAGAACTGTGAAACTATTCTACCTCTAAATTGTTACCAAAAAATCTTTCATTTTTAGAGCTGGAAAATCAGGAACTTTCTGCTTCCAGTTGAGCAACATTTCCTTTGGTTTGTTCCTGCTTATTTAAATTACTTTTGCACACAGTGGAAAGCAAGAGTAATCTTAACCTCAGATTTAACATTAGTGATTTCCAATGTTCCTCCTCTCAGTCCTGCAACTGTGAGTCTCATATGCCTATGTGCACCCCAAAATTCAAGCCAAAATTCTTGCATGATTTTTCAGAGACTAAGCAGTGATGTAAGAAAGGTGGAAATATTACTGAATTAGCTTGTTTGAAGGGAAACATCTGAAGTTTTGTGCAATTTTGGTGCATTCAGGTTAGTTTCTCTTAATTGCTACTCCTTTGCAACTGCTACACTGCAGATCATCTGTCCTGGCAGTTTGCTAACCCACCTGGATGCTCTTAGGCAGAAGGAGGATGGGCATCTGCCAAGTGCACTCCTCTACCAGACTTACGCGTTTGTGCAAATCACCAATGTCTCTGGTCTTGAAGCAAGTCATATACCCATTCCTTACAGGCAATGTAGGCTTATCTGCTATTCCTGCCCTCAAAGAGGTCATGAGCAAAACTCTTGACAGCTTCAGCTGGAATGGGACCAGGAACCCAGTAGTCTGAACGAAATGCTGACTCTATCAAGCCACATACAAAAATTACAGATTTTCTAGAAAAAACAAATGCTGCTGGTGGTTTGCTATACTAATGGAGAACGAAATGGTTATAAACCTTTGAGTATGTTGATGCGCAATGTCTGTTTAAATAAAATTAATCCATCATTATGAACTTGTTTGGGGCATTTGATGGTGTCATGCCCATCTGTCTTGTGCTGCCAGAGATTCAAGTACTTTTGTCAAACACACATCAGCAAGTCCTTTAGAACCATCATTTTCCTAACTTCTGTATGTGACAATTTCTTACTGAAATAACAGATAATTTTTATGAAGCTTTTCAGGTAATGGGGACAAGTTTATTGCTGAAGTGAACCAAATACTTTTCTTAGGAGAACTGAAATCAATTGATTTGAGAAGAGAATTCATTAACATGGATCAAAACCTATTTTCACTGAAATCAGATCAGTGGGAAATTTGCTATGTGTGATCAAGGGCCCCCATTCTAATTACAATTAATCAGTTATCTGGTGTATTTGGCTGTATTTTTCTGTTCACAAATAATTTTCAAAGCACACTGATTTTCTTGCATACTTATTTCTTGTTTGTATTTGTTCAATGACTAATTTAAATGCAGACACATTTCAGCTCACGATATGTTCATGCAATATTTATTTAGATTTCAGGATTTTTTTTGCTGTTTCTAAACAAGACACGCTACTCTTCTTTTGAATAGATGTCTGAAAATTTCAAAGTGGAGATGATTCAAAATAAATAGTCATAATTCATTTGGAACACTTACTGTGTTTTGTTTATTGAGCAAACTGAATATATTCAGGATTTAATTTTCCTTCCCTATTATCTATTAAATTCATGGGGAAAAGAAAGATCAGGAAAAATTAAGAAGACAATAGCCAAAAATACTGGTATGTCTTTTTTTTTATGTTTGAAAAAACAGCAACTGCAAAATGTTGGGCAAAGTGAAAAATGGAACTCCTCAAGAAATAGTATTTTTTAAAAAAAAGAAAAAATCTGTGCTTTCTCATGGACGATATGGATAATGAACGAGAAATAACAGGAATATAATAATGTGCACACAAGAATATAGATGCAGAACAGCTGTTTGTTGGGCAAATGCCTGATTATACAGTTTTTAGTGATGAAAAAGGACAGAGCCTTGGATGAACTTAACAGCCTTTCTGACCCTAAATGATTGTTTGTGAATGCTGATTTTACAGTAGTTAGGCAGCTCTAGACTTGCTTTCTTGGAAACAGGTAAGTTAGGATACGATCCAATGCCCATGGAATGTTAATGGAAAAATCGCCCTCGATACGAATGGACTTTGGATAAAGAAAGCAAATAATGAAATGTAAAATGCAAAGAATTAATAGTATGGGAAGCAACTGTTGGGGCAAGTAAAGCCAGTCCATAGATGTGCTCTTGGTTATACATGCATAAGCCCCAGTTTGCTAAACACAACCCTGAATAGGTGTTAAGCTGGAGGACTGGCATTCTGTGAACACTTTGCAGAGACCTTTGAGCTTTACATTTTAACAGGGCTAAATTCTTTACCCACCTCTGGTATACGATATGTAGCATGTCTCTTAATACATCACCCTCATTGTTTGCATTTTGACAGTTTTTATTTAAGTCATTCAGGAAAATTTATAATGAACTTTCCAAACATGTTATATCAAATACCCCATTTCATTTGTCTTTATGAAGTCCCAGCATGATAAATTATCTTCTGTAAGTGCTACGTGTACCTCAGACTTCTGTTTTACTGATTTTTTAGTATTATCTTTTGTTGCCTGAGAGTGCACCTGCTTCTAATTATATGCAGATGATATACAATTATATCTTTAGAGGGATTCAAATGACAATATTTCCCTAACTTTTATTGCTGCCTTTCTGACATAAAGCTCCAGTTTAGTACAGGTATTAACAAAGCTAAAATCAATTAATCATATACCTTGAAATACCTTGGCTTAAGCCATGCAAATAAAAAAAATTGAAAGCTGAGACCTCTTAATTATATTGGGCAAGTATCAGGGGAAGTTTGCATGCATATTTTAATTTTAAGTGTTTTTCAATCATTATGGGTTTTTTTTTTTCAATAATTCCTATTCTCACACACAATTGTAGCAGCAGAATTTTGGAAATCAACTTAGAAATTAGTAACAGCCTCATTAGAAACCTAATTCTATGATTTACTGTCATCCAAAATGTGATTTTATACATATAAAATGATGTCTTTGAGCATCACTGAGTCTTTGAATACAGAATCATTACAATCAAATGGTGACTAATGAGGCATAAAAAATATTCAACTACAGATACAAATAATGTTTTTCAAATAAATCATAACATGGATAATTCAAGAAAGAGAAAGGTAGAATTCAGAAAATACTTTTTAAAAAATTATTTCTTTCTTATAATTTTAGTAGATATCTAAATATCATGTTGGTGGTATGTATAGAACTAGGACATGTCAAAATGCGTGTGTGTACAGAAGCATTTATTCATTGCATACTGTGTCACCAATGCTACTTTCAAAGCAGAAATGCATCAATCCTAAAAATACCTCCTAATCCTCCCCTACTGCCAGGTGTCTTCATCTGCATGCTGCCAGATCTGCAGGCATGTTGCCAGGATGATATGTCATGCCAAGGAATACTGCATTTACACTCGCCATCTCAATCTCGACAAGTAGAGATTAACGGATGCTTCAAGTCGATGTTTGATTTACATAAACCATTTTGGAGTGACATGATTAAAGACAGCAGTTCAGCCAAAAGTGCAGACAAGTTTTTATTTATACCTTATTTATACCTAACACAGAAAGATAGTTATCTTTCCTGGCTACTCTAGACATGGGACAGGGAGTCCTCTACTATGTCCAAATCAAGCACAAAGGTCTCGTAACTCACACAGACACTACAGCATTGATCCAAAGTTCTGGGGCAGTGTGTTATCTCCAAGTGGAAGATGTTTGATGAAAACAGATACAACAGCTACAGCTTAATGGAGCACTTGCAGCTAATTTTGTGCTGCGTGTTCCATTAATAATATTTGTTCTATTTAGCTGGGAAAGACATGCACAGGCCTGTGCTTTAAGAGGGTCTGGCTCAAATGAAGAGGGAAATGGTTGTTTCATTATATGGTAGCTTCCATCATTTTGTGACCATTGGTAAAAATGGTTGCAAACCTCTGGGCTGAGTGATTACTAAATGATACTTTCCACATCTGCCCTTCCATTACACTCTCAGTCTATCTTGTCCACTTATCACAGAGTGTAACCAAGGCTTTGGAGCTATTTATTATCATTTTCAGTGGAACACAATTGACCCTGTGCTTGTAGAAAACTCCTTTTGACCCATCCACTTTAAAGAAAAAAACACCTCCAGCAAGTTTGTAATGGTAAAAGCGAGGGAGAAATATAATGGTATTGATGAAATGAATGTAAAAATACTTAGGCTGCATTTTAATTCAGTCATGGTGTGGTTTGCATCTAATAAAATTCCTCTCAGGACATTTTTTAAGCTGACCTCTTCAAAGTAAATCACAGCATGATTCACTCTATGCCACACAGCGAGTTTTCATAATCACAGTGTTTGAGATAAAGTAAAATTGCAGTGAAGCATGCAACTAGAGGACAATTGTGAACTATGATCCCGCTAAGAATGAGTAGAGAAATTCAATTAATGTTCCACTTTTTAAGAAGTATCAGTGAGGATGCGTTGCATTTGTTCAGAATAGGAAATGGTGCTCAGGATTTCAGCGTTCAACACTGTTACCATCCCTGTAGAGATAATTTTGCTAATGAAAAGACCATGTTTCCTCTCCAGCTGTGGCTTTCTGTGATGTTCTGTGGCTATTGCTGCATTGCCAAGTAATGGGATACTATAAGAACAGATCTATAAGGTGCAATATTCAGTGCTGAGCACCCAGTGTCCATACTGTATATGTTTTAAGTGTTTTCATGCTGGAGTAACACTAGTTCTCAAAACATAATGTGCAGCAGCTGCTCCAAAGTCAGTCCATTACGTGAATTAATATGTGCTAAGTGTACATAGTTTGACTCCAAATCAAGTGGTTATCCAAACTAGACCTGCAACCTCTTTGGACCTGACCTGAGAGGATAATCTGATACTGTCCACAGATTATGATGCATTCCATCACATGGCAATACTTAAATGATGTAGAAAGCATGCTTTTTGGTTCCATAAACTGTGGGGGAATTCCACACTGGTGATCTGAGAAGACACGAATTTTAATGCTGAGTTTTATGCTGTGAGATGATTTGCAATAACACTGCTTCAAAGAAGAAACAGCTTTTAAATCCTTCTTAACTTAAGCTCTTCTTCCTTCTCCCCATACTTAATGCAGTTTTATTTACTTTTTAGATAGGCATCCACTTATAGGATGGTATTGGATGGTTGCCTCAGACAGGCTCTGTTGAAACTATATTTGCTTACTGCATATGGCATGTTATGAGGCTTAAGACAACATATAAAGGAGGAAAAATCAACTGCAGTTGCTGATATTTTCAACCGTATGGTCCTAATTTCCTCAGATTCAGGGATCAAAACTCAGAGGGAGAAAATGGTGAAATAGCAGACTCATTTATAAATTTTGTAACAACAAATATGATAGAAAGCAGATCCTTACCCACTAGTGGTTTGGGTGCAGGCAATGGAAATACATAGAAGTCGAATAAAATTTTTTTCTAGTGAAACTGCATAGACAAAAGGAAAGGAGAAGGCACAGTTCCTTCTCTTCCTCACTCCATTCAGTCCCTACCTAGGTATCGGTCCTCACCTTGATGTGATTGGCTGAATTCTATTGCTTGCAAGGAAAGGGACATCACTGTCTCCTTACTGGGTAGCCTGAACTGATAACAACTGGGACTGTTGGCACAAACTGGTTTTCTTCACATTAAAATCAGACTTTTTCTACGTAGACACTGTGGGAAATACACATACGGGCCTGTGGGAGTACAGTCAAACTCCAGAAAAAGAAATGAAAACAACATCATAGTTATTTATAGGGAAGATCCTGATGAGTCTGGAGTCATGAGTTGGACTGAATCACTTTAGTGTATTTTTTCACATCTTTCCTTAAGTTCCAACTGCTTCATGTCCCATTGCCTACATCTGTGACAGATGGTAAAGATGTTTGATTTGTCCTTGTACAATTTATTCTATTAGCACATGTACATTTTACAGCCTGTTTAAACACTGAGAGTGTGGGCAGTGGCGAAGAGGGCTGCTGTTCCTTTCCTGATGGCAGCTGAACGTGTCCAAGATGGAGAACAGGATGGAGGTGAAACAGAGAGAGACTAAACTGCGGTTTATGGGCAGCCTGAAAGACCTCTGGGAAGTACAAAGGTCTTTTTGGAAGGGATCCAAAGTTAACTTTTGCAAATGATGGAAGAAGGAAGACTCCCAAGAGGACACTTTTTCAAAGCAGGTAAAAAAAACAAAGCTGGAAATCAGTACTGGGGAAGGGATCTATCCTGCAAAGACATAAGGAGCAAGCAATTCTACAGTCTTCAGTGTCATCTGTCTCACATAGTGGTTTTATTACCCTATGTATGGAGTTCTCTTGTTCTAGTTTAGTGGGTTTGTGTTAAAATAAACATAATATAGCACTTACAAACTTTTAGGGTCTCTTGATAAAGCATGATGAAAGTGTGTCCATGTATTTGTATAAGTGAGTGAGAGAGGAGATGAATTTCAGCTTACACTATAGCTTTGTTCATAGCCCTCACAACCCTCTTGGAAAGCAGGGCATCATCCCTCCAATTTGCTTGATATTCCTTCTCTGTGGTCTTTCAAGGCAACAAATGCAAAAGACACACAACAAGGGAGACTCAATATCCTTTGACATTTTTTCTTATTCATTTTTCTTGTAGTTTGGTTGCATTCCTGTCTTTTCAGCTTGACTTCAAAGTACTTTCTCAGAATGATTCCAGAAAATGAAGTTCTGGTCTTAAGTTATTAGATATCTGCTGACTTCAGAAGAGCCATCTGGTCTTCTGCTGGTAAGCTCTGATAACACTATGTGAGAAGGAGACAGGACTTCTACTATTGTCAGACTCCTGAATCCTGAGAAGACAAACCACAGATCTACAGGAACATCAGCCACCTATCTAGTCAAAAAGCATCTAATCCCCAGATGGGTTTTAACAGCAGTATCAGTTAATGTCCAGGGAATTTGTAGCATTTCCATAGCAGCCAGTGACATGAGATACAGAAGACTTTAGACAACAAACAGAATAGGAAACACAAAATTGCAGAAAATGCACTGTTACAGGCAGAAATCCTGATCTGCACAGGTGACTGTGCACAGACTGTGCATCATAACACAAAAATTCTCTCATGGGAAAATCAGGGGATGCAAAGTGATGGGAGGAAAATCCATTAACACACCTGCACACATACACTTGTCTGTACTCTTTATTTTCTTGAAATATATATATTCATATACTGTTGTGCAACATGTGGATAAAACGTTAGCAAACCAAATGTCTCCCTGAGTCACCCTTGCAAAGGTGTCTAATTTGACCATGTCCATATTCTCTCAATTTCACTCTTATTCATCCCCTCTTGCAGTGGAAGATTGCCATGGAAGACATCACAGCATTGTTGATATCTTGCAAAATCATAACAATGCCAAGGCTGCCCCAGAACCAAGAGCTGGAAAAATTGGGTTTGTTGCTTTAAGGTGAGCATTTATATTAAAATAATTCTTCACAAGGAAAAGAAAAAATCGTGAGGATCATAAGAAACTACTATAACTTCCAGCACTTTGATACTGCAATCTGTAGTACTACATACTCATAGAGACCCTTAAACATTTCAGATTGTTGGCCTTATGCTTATTCTTGTCAAAGTGGTTGTGCATAACTCAGCTTTCATTAAAAACAGAATTTCTTTCATCATGAGCTTTTTAAAACTTTAACTTTGAATTTAGAAACATTTAAATGTAATGAGCACAGAACGCATTTTTACCAGGGCTTTCTTATCGCTAATTCTTCTTTGTGTTCTTTTTTTGTTGTGATGGTTATGTATCTCAAAAGAACAGCATGGTGAATGCTCAGCTGCCACTAGCTGTTATTGTGTTTTAGGCAGAAATGGTTAGCATGTAGAACTTAATTCAATGTAGAAAAATAAATTCCCACATGTATTTCAGTGCCTGCCAGAAATCATCTTTCTATTTACAACAGAATGGCCTGAATTACCTTTTTATATATATATAGATGAACCTATACTCTATACGTAATCAAAAGACCATTGCAAAATTTTAGATGCTGATCTCTGAAGTAGAATGGCACAAGTCCAGAACTGCGTTTAGTGGAAATTTAACGTTTTAAAATATATTTTCCAGTCTGATACTGAACAGGACTAAAGATTTGCTAATGTGTTTTCAGTTACATATACAAAACAACCTTTGGTCTTGCTCTGCTCTCAGGTGTGGGATGACTGGATTCAAATTCCGTGTCTGTTGTAATGCATAGAAATAAGAGATCATGGGCATTCACCTTCTCAGAGCATCTGGGATTAGTCTATTGTTATCCTATATTAGGCATTTTCTTGGGGAATTCTAAGAAAAATTGCATTTGAGTGAGGTAATTTTTTCGTTAGAGGAAATGCACTCCTTGAGAAAGTTTTAAGTCTTGTGTGCCTATGTGGGTGAAGATGTCCCTTTTCTCTTCCCTTTCTGCATGCACCCTGTCCAAAGAAGTGTGTGCCACTGTGTGATCAGGAGCCGAAAGTGACATTCACACTGGGTTAGCAAAGAACAGAGGCAGCAGTGAGGCAAACTGCTCACACACTTCCCAGCAAGGCTCACTGATAGCTACAGCTCCTGTGCTTTCATGAGATGTGCCTCTGAGCTTGAGAAACCCTCATTAAAATTTCAGGTACCCACCACATATCTGTTATTATCTGCAAATTCCCCAGCCAGCTCAGTTCTGACAAGATTTGATACCATGCAAAGCAAAATGTATATGTAGCTTTTTTAAGAAAAAATTATTATGGCATACTGACTCAGATCATCAGTCCATACTCTGGAAATTATGAGATTGCAGCTGTTTGTGGTATGCATCACCTAAATTTTACAGAGTGCCTTCTACTCTTAATTTTCAATTGCAACAACCCACGAAAGTTGTGCTGTTTCAGAGCTTGGGGCTCTAAGTCACAGGAGTTAAAGTGCATATTGGAAGAGTAAATTGGTTTTTTCTACTTTAAATTGAAGGGAAGGCATAGTTGGGGTAGAGAAGAAATATTAAATCTGTTTTCTGAAACAAATAGCAGCTTTCATGGTTTCCAGCAATAAAATCATAAAGAAAGGCCTAAAGACATGAACATTTAAACAAACAAGTTGAAGATTTTAAAGAATAAATGACATTGGGAGATTGGAAAACCATTGCCAACTTTCCAAGAAAACCTCCTCTGTTTGTTTGGGTTGTTTTTTACAGGGAGGAGGTAAGGGGAGAGAAAGTGTTTTAAATGTTTCCTAACTACATGGGTTGAGGTAGGAGACTATGCTTTCATACAGATGGCATGAAGGCAAATAGTTATTTTAGAGGGGAAGCTGCTAAAAAATAAACAGGGGGACAAAAAATAGAGAGTAATAACAGCCTAGCAGAACAAACTCTGAAATTGGAAGTTTTGGGGAAGAGTAAACAACCAAAAATGTCACTGGTAGATGTTTCCCTACCATAAGGAAAGTTCAGGAAGATGATGCTGCCCAGACCTCTTATTCATGCCACCTATACATCTTGGTGGCCAGATACTCAACTATATCCACAGATGTATCTTCATTTCTCTTCTGGGCAACATGAATTTGGTTCCTGTAGTCCATACTTTATAGCGTGGAGTGTATCTTCTTTCTCCATACTCCTGCGATAGCCAAAACCCCACATGCAACCTTCTCTCTTGGTTGTAGACTTGCCTTCCTAAGTTAAATGCTTGAGGAAGGAAAGTATAACTACATTGCAGGCTCTTTTTTGCCTCTCTTTTTTTTCTTTGTTTCAATTATGACCCTTTTCCAAGTCTATGTGAAACATTAATCCAACAGAGGTTCATCAGAGACATCTCCGTTAGTGACAGGGCCTGCCACAAGACTGAAAACACTCCATAAATGCTACTTATTTTTCACGTCTAATATATTCTCTTTAAATCTCTGCACCTTATTTGGAAGCTGAGCAAAACAGACCAGACCCCACTGTAATATTTCATTAACTGTGGTGGAGTGACACCATGCCTTTGGTGTGCTATGTTATTTAACACTTAGCCACAGACTCCACTGTCAAATTCCAACATTCTTTCTAGAAAAACTGCTATTCATGTTAAGAATTCACATCACCATTTAATTATTAATTGTGCTTTAATTGGCTGTCATAAATTCATTTGCCCTTTTATCTGCAACAATGATTCCTTGGAATTGTTAAGACTGCCTGCAAGTATGAGTATTGCGTTTGACTTCAATGCAAAGATGTTAGAACAGTGTTACTGTTACAGCTGAGATGACTGAAGGAAGTCAAATTGTGGTGGTAGTGGGAGGATGGAAAAGTTTCAGCCTTCCAGCATGTCAGAGCATGATTATTTTACACCAGAGTAGCCAGCCAGAATAGTGACTGCAGTGTTTGTGCACCTGTTTGTGTAAATGAAAATTAATAGAAAATAAAGGGAAAAAATTAACGAAGGAGTTATGCCTGTAAAAAAGGTGGGTCTAGTAAACTGACAGGTCAGGTAAAGTGAGAGGTTGTTATGCATAGCTGAACTCTCAGGTTGAGCCGTAAATCCGAGATGGTTTAATACGTCTGGAACTGGGGTTGTTTAGCCTGGAGAAGAGTCTCAATGAAGACCTTATCGCTCTCTTCAACTATCTGAAAAGCGTTTGTAGTGACGTGGGCATTGGTCTCATCTCCAAAGTGACAGGTGATGGGACAAGAGGAAATGTCCTCAAGTTGTTCCACAGGAAGTTTAGATAGAATATATGGAAAAATTTCTTCATTGAAAGGGCTGTCAGGCATTGGAAGGGGCTGCCCAGGGAGGTGGTGGAGTCACCATCCCTGGAAGGATTTACAGACGTGTGGATGTGGTGCTCAGGGACATGGTTCAGTGGTGGACTTGGCAGTGCTGGGTTAACAGTTTCACCTGATGATCTCAAAGGTCTTTTCCAACCTAAAAGATCCTATGCTGCTAATATGATACCTATACACAATATAAATCTGTCAGGTAACGTTTTATAAAAGCTGCATATTTTCTGAATGTATGGCCAAAACACAGTGGAGTTAATGGGAAGAGCTATTCAGTCGTGGAAGAGATGCTCTGTGCTCAGAGCGCAGTCCCCTCAGCGCAGGCAGTCTGGCAACAGATTCCTAAGCCCAGCAAAGTCTCACATCCCTTCTTGTCACTCCTGCACATCACAAGACACAAACTCCTCCACAAAACACCCTATAACAAACACAGATACTTGCACAAAATGCCAAAAGATGCAAAACTATATGGAGGCACATAAAAATTAAATATTTTTAGCTCTGATGTATAGCTATATATACATAAAATGTGTAAAAGAATATATTATTCTCTGACCTCTCTAATAAGTTCTCCATTGGAAAATGCTTTCAATGAACACAAGATCGTGTCCCAGGCCAGTACTAGAACCAGCTGCTGACTTCTGTATGAGCAAGTTGGCAGCAGATTTGATCCAGGTCAGTAGTTAGAGTGAGAACATCCAATTGAATTTCATAACTTGGCAAAATCCTTCCTTTTCCAGTCTCCTGCATATTCAATGTACCTTACTCCTAGCAATTTGAAAGTACAGGCTTTGGGGGAAGTTTTAGCTTTAACTTTGGATTTGCTACATCCTGCTCTGAAATAACCTCACCTCCTATCACCATGTCCTACACAGTCACTTAAAAGAAGCTCCTATTGTACACCACAGACTTTTTGCTCACATGGACCCAACCAAACTGAGAGCCAGATAATACCTGGCTCCATTTGCAAGAAGGCATCATGCTTGCTGCTACAGACATTGCTCTCCATCTCCAAAGAAACAGACAGGGAGAGATGCTTCCTTTCCCCAGCTGCTCTCTAGAGATCCCTGGGAGGGAGGGGGGGTCCTCTCTCTTGAACTGGAATTTTCACATTCTTTCACCAATGTTGCTCCCAAGCTGTTGTGTGAGCTTGGAGTGAGTCATCTCCCCCTTTGAAATTTTGGCATTTCTATTTTTTTAACTCATTCAGACGTGATTTCTGCCATTGTTTCTCTTTTTTTTTTCTTTTTTTTTTTTCCTATGTTACTTTAAAAAAAATATCGAAACGCTGAGGTTTTATGTCATTTTGAAGTTCTTCTGCTATTGCTTCTCACAAAGCAAAAATGAAGCGAAAATAATAAACTCTCTAATGTCTGTCATAGAATCTTCAAAAAGCATCCCTGGTGTCCTAAGGGAATGAATAAATGTAAATGCTGAAGGAATTCAAAGAAAGAATGAAACTCCATCCTGTTACAGGATTCCTCTTTCTTGCAACAAACAGTAGTGAAAAAGTGTTCAATTTCTTTATGCATCTGTGTGTGTTGGGGGTGGGGGAGGATCGTTTTTAATTTCGTCTTTCAATGAGAGGGTCAGCCTGACACAGGAAAGATTCTGAGTTTTTCCTCCCAAGACATCTGATCCCATGTGTTAGGCAGCTTCTGCCTCCAGCCCACCCACCCACCTGCCTGTCACCCTGCCATGCCCTCAAATAAACAACACTCACCACTTTCACATCTCAAAGCGTCAAGGGACTTCTCTCTTGGCAATGGCAGAACAAGGAATTTATGCCCAAACACTGCTGAATGATAGGAAGACAGAAAAACCCTGCAGAAACACAAATAAAGAAGCAGAAAAGAAACCTCCTCTGATGCTAATCTATTATTCCAGTCCCATGAGGAAAGCAAGAGGTGTCAGACAGCCCAAATCTCCTATACCTGGCTTATGGTCTCACCTTTTAAAACCTTGAATCTCCACACAGAAGATAGAGTTGATCCTCAGATCAAAGGGATGCAAAGAGAATTAATTAGTGCTCAAAAGGTGCTTGCAAGTGTGCCAAGTATTTGGAATAATGAAAAATAAATACAATATTGCCCACATTTTGGGAGGAATACTGAATTTATCAGGTGAAATTGCTAGGATCTTTTGGGGTAGCTCTTCTTAATCAGTCCTTTCACCTTTGTACTTCTCAACATTGCATTTCATGTGTGGGAATCCATTTTCACCTGTCTCCACTGATTATAACTTCCTCAATTTTTGGGCATCCATTGCCTTTATTGTGTTGTGAATATCTGTACACTTCACTGATTTCAACCAAATTTGTTGACACTGTGTACCTTTGGAAACTGGCAGCCTTGTCAGTGTTTCATGACATCCCAAACCAAGAGTCTTTTTCTAGATTTTTACAGAGTTAATGATTCAGTCAAAAACACATAGAAAACACATAGAATTGATGTTATTATAAAGCAGGAAAAAGAATCCAGAGTCCAAGCTCCCTTATTTAAACTCAGAAAAGTTTTTTCTGAGGGACTTCTAGGGAAATGGCACATTTTCTATTCTATTTAAAGGAGAGACAGCATATTTTCATTACCAGTGGTAAAACTTTTGAAAAGTAAAAGAAGCCATGAATGCACATCCTTCTCCCCAAAATACTGCCTTCATTTAATGCAAGTTTTACATAACCTAACTTTCCTCTACCACTGATATGAGACTTTATTCTTTAGTAATTACTGGAAGTGCACACAGTCATTAAGCATTAGTGCTTTTTCATCTCTCTGAAGGATTGAAATTTCCATGTCTAGGATAAGTGGTATTCTTTGCCTTTCATTCATTTAAACTCAAAGCATTTTGCACTCAGAGAAAATGCAATAATTTAAACAAAGTGCTTTTTCTCAGAGTCACTACTAATGACAGAATCAGAAATGTCTCAAGCACTTGAGCTAGCAGCAGCCCACATTAGGATCCCATGGTCAGTCACATTTACTTGTGTTATCCTCTCTTTAATTTATCCTTACATCACCTCCTCTTGGGAGCCTATGGCTGAGCTTGGCTGCAAGTCGCCCACCAGCAGCTGAAAGCTGTTTATCTCCATCAGAACCTCCACCCTACTTAACCTTTATGTGTGTGTAGAGGTGGAGAACAGGAAGCGATGATTCACATCATGAAAAATGGGGTTTCATGTGGTTGTGCAAGTGCATTTGAGTGTACATTGATTTATTTGTGGTTTGTCTTTACGTTGTGTCAAGCTTCCTTCGGGTGCAATATGTAGTTTTTGTCACTTCAGGCCAGATTTAGCTGCCCTCATTCCCATCGCTATGTAAGGTTTTTTGGCTGATTTTAGGGGATTGATTTCCCAAATGAAGCACTACTCGTTGTGAGGAAGAGGGACTGAATGACACCTGCATGTGCTCATTCACTTAAACCCTGGATCGTTCCATCAATAGATGGAAAGCCCCAGGGACAGTACTGTAAGCCTCAGCACTGTCTCAGCCAGCTGCAGATTTTCCAGCCTTAAACAGATTTGTAGCAATCAGCAGTTCCCAGTTTCCAGAGGGACACAGCTACATGTTCCTAGATCATTGCTAGGGTTTTTTGATCTGAAATCTCTTCCCTTGGGGGGGGGAGGAAAAAAAAAAAAAAAAAGCGCGTGCCAGGGCAAAACCTCACACGTTTCAAAAACTGCCTCTTTTCTCAGGTTCCCCTGAGCCTGCCCAATGTCCTTCAGCCTGTTATCACGGCTGCCCAGCATGACGAGCCCTCTCTGAAAAGGAAGACCAAAAGCAGAAGAAATAAAGCATAGGGAAAAAACCAATGATGTCCTGACTCTTCCTTCCAAAAATGATATTCCAGAATTTTAATGCACGAGAAGCTTATATATTCCAAAAGCTTTAAACCAGTCATATTTTGTATTCTTCTATATTTCCTTGTGGATATAACATCATTGTTGAAAAATGGTTGGTTTAAAAAAAAACTCCTCTGATAAAAAAATGCCCTTTGAAATTATTGACTTTTGCAATGTGGCCTATATTTTTGGTGCAAATATTTTTAGTGTAAACACAAAGCTAATTCATTACAGCAAAATACACAGTACTGCAAACATACAAGGATGTGAGAAGGAAAAACAAAAAAGTATGTGTTTATTCCACAGAACAAAATGGAAACCTTTTCATTTTTCAGAAAAATTATTTCCCTGTGGTTTTACCTGTTACACCTAGATATGTTGAACAATCATAACATTCTGACACATTTTTGGAATTACAAAGCCTAATCAGAAGCCTGAGCCAGATTATGTAATGCAGGAATGGGAGCAATTGAGGTCAGGCAAAATCTGATACTTGTATGATATTAATATTATCAAAATAAAATCAACATTTCTGAATTGCAAATTTTTAATAGTCCTGGGATATACATGGAAAGAGAACATGTGTATTGAAGAAGAAATAATAAACCCCCTAAAGTAGCTGAGAGAATATAAAAAGTGAAAGAAGTACTCTGTCTTACAGGTATTTAAATTCTGCAGCATTAGTTGGAGCCTGATATATGCACAGATATACATGAGAGAAAAAAAAAAGACAGCTACACCACAGGAATGTCACTGAAACACTTTCCATTTCAGGCATTTCAACTAATTGATTACTACTGCCTTTTGGCAAAACTCATGTCCAACATGCAGCAACTGGCACAAGATGCTGGAGACCCTGCTGATGGAGGCTGATGTGTATGATGGACAGCAGGTCCCAACAAAGGACAGAAACTCAGAGAAGAATCTGTGTAAAAGTAAAGAACATAGGTCACAAATTATTATCCGTATAATCCCTGGCTGCTTTTAACTCTGCCTAGAAGTATCTCAAACATGCAGGTCCTCATACAGATCTACCTGTCCTGCCACAAGAATTTTAACATCTGTCTCTGAATTAAGCTGGAATAGAGCCAAGGAATGTTGAGGACCCCTAACTAGCAAAAATCTTCATGGTATACCCAAGAAGAGATATGACCGTGATCTCTGCCTTAAAATGTAGTAACTTAGTAAATGGTACATTCATCTAAGAGGTTTTTGTCCTGAGCTAAAATCCATTCTCAGGCTTCAAGCTTTCAGTCTCATCTGCTCACCTTGCAGAAGACAATACTCGACAGCTGACATATGAGGATCATATATGGGGTCATGCAGCAATCTTACAGTTGAGGTGCTTGCCATCATGCTATTTTTGAAGCTGCTACTCTAGCAAAGAATTCAGAAGTTGGGGACAGGAAATATAATCATGTAAGAAAAAGGTGACTGCAAATTTTTACCGACAGATCAGAGATAAAGGTAATTCTGGCTTGCCTCCATCTTATCTGGACAGTTTAAGCATGTTATGTGATGATTGTTAAATTACAGAAACTGTTGCAGGAAGCAACTGCAAACCAGACTTTCCAATGTCAAATGAAGCACGAGGCTAGAGACAGACACATGTATGCCATTTTTGTCTCCTGCACAAATGCGTTCCCAGTAAATTTGCACCAAGTTGGGTGGGAGTGTTGATCTGTCTGAGGAGAGGAAGGCGCTATAGAGGGATCTAGGCAGGCTGGATCAATGGGCCAAGGTCAATTATATGAGGTTCAACAAGGCCAAGAGCCGGGTCCTGCACTTGAGTCACAACAACCCCCTGCAACTCTACAGGCTTGAGGACGAGGGGCTGGAAAACTGCCCAAAGGAAAAGAACCTGGGGATGCTGGTTGACAGCAGCTGAATACGAGCCAGCAGTGTGCCCAGGTGGCCAAGAAGGCCAACAGCATCCTGGCCTGCATCAGGAACAGTGTGGCCAGCAGGACTAGGGTGGGGATTGTCCCCCTGTACTGGGCACTGGTGAGGCTGCACCTTGAATCCTGGGTTCATTTTGGGCCCCTCACTGCAAGGAAGACACTGAGGTGCTGGAGCGTGTCCAGAGAAGGGCAACGGAGCTGGGGAAGGGTCTGGAGCACAAGTCCTTTGAGGAGCAGCTGAGGGAGCTTGGGGGTGTTCAGCCTGGAGAGGAGGAGGCTGAGGGGAGACCTTATGACTCACTAAAACTACCTGAAAGGAGGGTGCAGAGAGGTGGGGGTTAGTCTCTTCTCCAAAGTGACAAGTGAAAGGACAAGAGAAATGGCCTCAATTTTAGATCGGGTATTATAAATAATTTCTTCACTGAAGGGGTTGTCAGGCATTGGAACAGACTGCCCAGGGAGGGTAGACAAAAGAGAATGGCCTCAAGTTGCACCAGAGGAGGTTTAGATGGGATATTAGGAAAAACTTCTTCACTGAAAGGGTTGTCAGGCATTGGAATGGGCTGCCCAGGGAAGTGGTGGAGTCACCATCCTTGGAGGGATTAAAGAGACGTGTGGATGTGGTGCTCAGGGACATGGTTTAGTGGTGGGCTTGCCAGTGCTGGGTTAACAGTTGGACTTGACGTTTTAAAAGATCCTTTCCAACTTAAAAGATTCTGTGATTCTATGATTCTATGCATTAAGTAGTTTCATTAAGTGAAGTACAAAGTACCAAGAATAGGCCATAGTTGAAAAAGTTCATACTTCTGTGAGGCAAAAGATGTTGGCTGAAACCCTTTCTGAATGAATGGGGCAGTGAACTAGGTCTTCTGCTTTCATGTTGAGTTCTTCAGCCACCACTAAACAACTTGAAAGGTGAGTAGTGCCACTGAACAGTTTTAAAAGACAGCAGCAAACTCCGATGATGTTTTTCAAAGAGAGTTAAGCTATTACAGTACAGTCCTTTTATACAAGGACAGGTTAAATATTTGTACATTTTTAATGCAAGGACGTGGCATATGCGTCTAGCTCTGGCATTTATACAGGGAGTAATCCTTCAAAGCATCAGGTTTGTTGTCTCCTTACAAGTCTGTACAAACTGAGGCACTGTGCTAGATGGATAGTACTGACTCCCTAACATTGACCTGGCCAGAGATGTCAGAATATGAAGAAGACAATGAAAGCATCAGTGGAATAGGTTTTATAGAGAACGAAACCCACATTTAAAATGTAGCAGAAATACTATAGAAACCATGGACTACCTTATAATTTGTGAAGCAACTTTAAAGACAAGCTGACAAGTAATGTATTAAGCTTAATGCTACCAAATAACTGGATCAGTGGAGTGTCATCTCTCTGTGGCCTTCCCTCTCCTAAACTGCAGGGAACCTGTGCAAGACTGAGGTGACTTGCAAGCCCAAAAAGGTGCCAAATGCTAGAAAATGGTCTTGAACAGCAAGAAGCTGAGCTCTGGGATTGATATTGCTACGGAATAGCAACAGCTGGAGCATGAGCACCCAAGCTTGGGCACCTCTGCTACTGCATCAACACCACCTATACCAGCAACCATGTAGGTAACGTCTCTGCTGTGGTCTTGCTTCACAGGTGGGAACCAGAGCTTTCCAGATTTTTAAGGACTGTGGGAGACTTTGTTTAATATGCTATCCCTAAGAGAGAGTTTCATAGTCCACTGACTCATTTTTGTCAAAGATGCTTTGTATTTAATCTCAGTGAGTTGAATTTTGTTTTGATTCTTGTGGAATAACTCTCAAATGATTTTCAAAGGGCATGTTTATCCTTTATTTTGTGTTATCCCTCTTCTTCTGTGCAGTGTGTGTAGCATAATTACTTTGCCCATTTCCCATGCTCAAGTGGTTGGTACAATTTTGCTGGCTCTCAGTGTGTCCATTTGTTTAACATTCCTTATGCTGAAAGAAACTAATATTGTATTAGATGCAGTTCTGTGGCAGGTTCACCAGGTCAGTGATGGGACATTAGTATATCAGATTGCAATATAATACTAAACTGCTTTTGCTTAGTCATGTTCTATCTTCCAAGAGGCAAATGCTCTCATTTTCTCCATTTTTTTTCCAACTATAACAGGCTCCAAAAATGTCTACTTAACGTTGCTCTGAAAATACATATAAACATAAGGTCCCATTTCAGAACTGTAATTAATGAATCAGATTTTTCCCCCAGAAAATTGGCTCCAAGAAATACACAGAATAGATAAAATCAGTGACCATATACATTTATTTCTAGAACAGTTTCTTTGGAACACTTTGATACAAACATAATTAATTGTAGCATTGTGCAACAGAGTGAGACAAAAAGGATGAAAGTATTTTGAACATTTATGCAAATAAAAGGCTGACCAGTTTGTTGCTGAGATATCTGTAACTTGGATTTGTTCAAAAACATTCAGGTGGATGCACTGATATTTATCACAATGCGGGCCGAAAACAAAAGCTTCCCAGATACTGTAAGCGTGCCAGAATAGTCTCAATGGGACTGCTCTCACAAACATTTTGGAAAGCTCTCTTTTCAGAAAAATCACTTTGCTAGTGGATTATAGCGTGTTGTGGCCATGTCTCATCCTTGCATGTGATTAGATTTAGTCAGTCAGTGAAAATGATTTTGGGACACAGAGTTGTGTCTTGTCTGCATCATGGAATGGTCAAGGGGAAAACAAAGGGAAACATAATAGGAATTTGAGAATGACTACACAAGATCACTCATTTATGCTTAAAATGGTAGAGGCTGGGAATCTTCAAAGCCTGAAGACTTGATTTGCTTTGCAAATACAGCTGATTCATAACTTATAAGGAATTCAGGATGGGGGAGGAGACTTTCTTACTTTAGATATATGCCTTACAAGGATGGTGATATATCTGACACAGATAAGCCATGGATAATTTGTTATGTTGTTCTCAAGAAGATAAGTCCAGAAGTAAAAAAATCTTCCAAATAAAGATAATTTGGTATCGGAGCAGGGGAGAAGATGGATTCTTCATCACTATATACTTTAAAGAAGTGGTTAAACCAATATTTGTCAGGGACAATTAAAACACACTCAATTTGTACTCAAAACATTGGTTTTACCTCTGTGACTCTATTCTGTAGCAAGATCCATATAGAATTTTCCAAATAGGATTTCAATATATAGGAGACAGAAGTGGATCCAGAAGGGAATGGGAGAATGGCTTTCAAGCTGAACCAAGACAAACAGTGTAACAATTGCCTTTTGATTATGTGGTGCTTGTACCAACCCTGAATGCCTCATCCAGCAGGTATTGCATGGAAACCTTCCATCAAGCAGTTTGTTATAGCTGTATGGCAGCTCCATGGATGCCACACCTGGAGAGCAAGAACTGAGGCATGTACAAACGGATGACCAAAAGCATAAATTTATGTGTTGGGTTTTTGTGGTGGGGTTTTGGTAGCAGGGGAGGGGGTTGGGGGATGGCTCCTGTGAGAAGCTGCTAGAAGCTTCCCTGGCTCCAAGTCAGATTCACCTCTAGCCAATTAGCACCTCTGATTAACGTATTTAAGAGGGGAAAACAAAGAGAATCTGGAGGGAGATTACGGGATAGATACTCAGGTTAGTGTGGAAAGGTAGGGAGGAGGTGGGCTGGAGCACACGTTCCTCTGCAGCCCGTGGTGGGAGGGCAGGCTGTGCCCTGCAGCTATGGAGGGTCACAGGAGGGCAGGCTGTGCCCTGCAGCACAGAGCAGGTGTCTGTGCTGGAAGAGCCCGTGACTGTGTGGGACCCAGGCTGGAGCAGGTTGCTCCTGAAGGATGGTACCCCATGGGGGGGGTCCACACTGGGGGGGACCCACACTGGAGCAGTTGTGAAGAACTGCAGCCCGCAGGAAGGACTCACGTTGGAGAAGTTGGTGTAGGACTGTCTCCTGTGGGAGAGACCCCACACTGGAGCAGAGGCAGAGTGTGTGGAGTCCTCCCCTGAGGAGAAGGGAGTAGAGACAATGAGACAATGTGTGATGGACTGACCACAGACACCATTTGCTGTCCCCCTGCACTGCTGTAGAGGAGAAGGAGAGAGAGAAATTGGGAGCAAAGCTGAGACTGGGAAGAAGGGAGGGGTGGGGGGAAGGGGGTTTTAAGATCTCTTTTGTTTTGTCTCACTGCCCTACTCTGATTTGATTGGTGAATAATTAAATTGATTTTTCTTCCCCAAGTTGAGCCGTTTTGCCCATGACCATAACTGGTGAGTGATTCCTCCTTGTCCTTGTCTTGACCGACGAGCCTTTCCTTATGTTTTCTTCTCCATCCCACTGGGGTGTGCGTTGGGGGGGAACTGAGCAAGCAGCCACGTGGTGCTTTAGTTGCCAGCTGCATCTAAACCACAACACTCTGTCAATTTCAAATTAAAGCCAGTAGTGTGAAGGTTGTTTTGAAAAACAACATGCTTTATCTTGATCACTTCCTCAGCAAGGAAAATATGCCTGCTGATAAAAAGGGATATATTTAAGAGTTTAAAGAACTTGCTTACTCTTAATATAACAAATTCGTTGGTTACTCAACAAGCCAGCAGGACTATTGCATGGCAATTAGTGAATAAAAGTAAATAATGGTCTCCACCCACAAACATCATAACCAGATAGGAAAATACATGTGGATATCATTCAAACTGTTCCATTTATTTAAGTACTTACAGTAAGATTCATGATTCACATGATTTAGGAGAAAAGTAATTGCAATCAACAAAACTCAAGCTATAGCAGCCTCCTTTATTCCCATACTTCTTTCCTCCATCTCCCTTTTGTATGGCAAACGGCAATGGAAAATGCATCCCACTGAGCCAGCATTAAGAGGTGCTATGCACATAATTAATGACAGTTGTCTGCTTTGTCACACTAAAAAGCCAGAGGACAGAGAAACATTTCCAGAATACTAAAGATCAGGAGGAAGAAAAAAGGTTAATAAAGTATAGTCTATATATTGTTTGGCTCATGTAGCAGGAGAACAGTTTTCCAGCCATCTAACTTTGGAATTGTCCTTACAGAGCAAAACTTCTGCTTCCAGTTTAATGGTGCTCTTCAATAAATTATTTATGGTCTCTTGTGGACTCGTATGTAGTGATGAGGTAACCACTGCTGTCAATAGCTGCTGCTGGCTTGGCGTTCAGGATACCCTTGTGGTGACTGCTTCACTGTCACACTGACCTTGAGCTGAAAGTCGTCACAAAAGATAGATGGAAGTTGGACAAGAGAAATATGCAAAATTTCAGAGGAAACAATCAGAAAAAACTTATCTTTTATCCATTTTAGATCCCACCAACTGCAAAGTGCTGTGTTCTTTACACTGTATGCTAACAGGTGAAAACCAGCCCCAGTGCCATAGGCTAAACTGTATCTTACTAAGCCTCTTGTGAAGCAGTGTTTGTGATGCAAGGAAGTTTCTTTGAATTACTCAAGTTCTTGAACTGTCTGAGCAAACATTCACTCTGTGACAGATAATTTGTACCAGTTTTCAGTGATGCCCAATAAACCTACCCCAAAACAACTGAACTCAAATTATGGGTAAACAACCACCTGCAGCTCTTTGAGTTATAGACCATTCTCTCAACAATAGTCATTGCCTGTAAAATGACCCTGGCTGGAGGAGATCTCAGGAGATCTCTGGCCCAACCTCCTACTCAGAGCAAGATCAGCTGAGACATCAGATCAGATTGCTAAAGGTTTTGTCCATTAAGCTCATCAAGGACAGAGTGTACCTATATTCAGGCTCTATATCTGTTGCATAGAATGGTTTATGTTGGAAGGGACCTTAAAGATCATCTAGTTCCAACCCCCCTGCCATGGGCAGGGACACCTTGCACTAGACCAGGTTGCTCAAAGCCTCATCCAGCCTGGCCTTGAACACACCGCTCCGGGGGCCATCCACAGCTTCTCTGGGCAACCACTTCCAGTGCCTCACCACCCTCTCTTTGAAGAACTTTTTCCTGATATCTAATCTAAATCTCCCCACTTTCGATTTAAACTTGTTAGCCGTTGTCCTGTGACTATAGGCCCTTGTAAAAAGTCGTGTCCCCGTCCCGTTCCACACACCCCCACCCCCACCCCCGGCTTCATTGTAGGCCCCTTCAGGTACTGGAAGGCTGCTATAAAATGTACCCAGAGCCTTCTCTTCTCCAGGCTGAA
>NW_010266097.1:34250-69074 GCF_000690775.1 Eurypyga helias
CAGAGTAGAGGGGCAGAATCCCCTCCCTCGACCTGCTGGCCACACTTCTCTGGATACAGCCCAGGATACGGTTGGCTTTCTGGGCTGCCAGCGCACACTGCCGGCTCATGTTCAGTTTTTCGTCCACCGGTACCCCCAAGTCCTTCTCCTCAGGGCTGCTCTCTATCCACTCTCCCCCGAGCCTGTGCTTGTGCTTGGGATTGCCCCAACCCAGGTGCAGGACCTTGCACTTGGCCTTGTTGGACTTTGTGAGGTTCACCCAGGCCCACCTCTCCAGCCTGTCCAGGTCCCTCTAGATGGCATCCCTTCCCTCCAGTGTGTCGACCACACCACACAGCTTGAGTGAAACTTGTGTGTGTGAAATAAAATCTGTTCATTTAAATTAAGATGTTTTCAGTTAATGTGTTTTACCTTGTGTTTACAATGGGATAAGAGCATGCAAATGACCAGTGAACATAGTTTAGGTGGTAAAGGTCACTGTGTTAAGCACAGTAAGGTCAATTCTTGCAATACTTCTAGGGGGACTTATCTGTAGAAACAACATTTAACTTAAGAGACTATTGACCAAACTTACAGCTTCTAAATGCTACTGGAAAAAAGAGAAATTAATACTACAGTAATCAAAATAAATAATCAGCCATCCTATGGGCTAGAATTAGGTTCTTACTCAGTAGCCTTTATAAATTTAGTTCGGTCTTACTTTAAGTGTGTTTTCAGAGTAGCTTTAATTTTTAACACTACATGCTTAGTACAAAATAGATTATATTGGTGATGGCAGTCCCTTTTTGCAGGGAGGGGGACTCATAACCATCAAATGCATCAAAATATAACTCTACTACTTAGCTATATGTACAGGAGTAGCTACCAGCTGTCTGAATGAAGAGCTAGCTAGTAGTGTGTTTCTATAGTGTATACATTTTTAAGGCAAGGTATGTCTCTGTAAAGAAAGAAAACCAAGTATTACCCAGGGCTGTGTGGGACATTCCTAAGAAATTAACTTTTTTCTTTTTTTTTTTTGATAAAATGGATTTTCATCAATTTTTTTTTTTTTTTTTTTAAAGTAAACTAGGTACCAGTTTGGTACCTATTTGGGTGCAGGCAGAATTTCTTGTCAAACTGAAGAATGGGGATAAGGGCCACAGCAATCAGATATTCCAAAGAGCCGTTAGTTCAGTGGAAAAGAGATACCAAGCACTGCATGTTGTATTCACAATAGAATTAGATAAATTCGTGTGGTCTAGGTGCTATAAACATAGTGACATGTGATGCCACTTGATTTCCTCTGTCTACATTTTTTGTTTGTACCAGTTCCTAAAAGGAGTTCAAGAGGGACCTGAGCTCCAGCCATCTTCCCTTTTGAGACAGTGTCTGAACCACTCAGGTGTTCATATCATGAAGTCTTCTGGAAATCTGTTGGATTTTACTTCACATTACGTTGAGTGAATGTTTGTTAGAACATATCAGGACTTATCTTTCAGCCTGTTCCTTTCCTATCTTCTAACCAGCAGACTTAACTGGGAGATAAGCCTTTCTTGCTTGCTCTCTTTCTTACTCTAATTTTTCACCATTCATGTTGTTTTGAAGTTTGTCTCTATACACACAGGTACCATGCTTCAAATAGTGTGCATTTTTGCAAAGACAGAAAAACTGCTTCCTGCCCTGTTCTGATATTAACTGGCAGGTACCTCTGTTTTGATCCCATTGTTACTCTCTGTGCATACTTCTTGTTCATTCAGTAGGATTTGCCTGCCTAAAGGAGTGCATGATCAACTGCACAGAGAAGCATAAAATAGATTTTTGTGCTTCAGATCCTTAAAATGTTTTTGTCAGAAAACAATTCCCAAGGCTGTATTTGGCTAATATTTCTTTTCCTTCACTGAACTTTTATGTTATACTTTTTGCTTGCTGAAGGATGTGAACTTTAGTCTCATTTATCAAGTCTTTTGGTCTAAATTTTACCTTTCCTTCTATTTTCTGAGTTTTTCTGTATTTTAACATTTATTTTGACATCTTTATTTTAACATTTTGGCACGATGCATTTTCTTGAAAGAAATTTGTATAGAATAATGTTAATTCACTAATCATTGATTCAAGTAGGTTATTCTAAAGTAATCCAGAACAAAAACATAACATTACACGTGAAAGCAATCTGGCAATATTAAAAAAACACTTGAGTAATGCAACATAGTAATAACATAATGGTGCAAAATTTTGTTAGCATGTGTTAGGTATGATACATCTGCACATGTGTTACATCCATTGCAAATGGCGTGAAATTCTCTAGGATATATTAGGTAAATTGGACAACCTACAGTGTAAAAACCAGAGATGTGTTTAAAGAAATATATTCAATAACCTGGCCAGAGAGGATGCTTCCTCCAAATGTCCTTATCTGCCATTTGGTTGCCATCCTTTTGGTTGGTTTTATTCCTTCTTAGTGATACTTACCTCTAAGTTTGAATGTGATTGACAGTTATTTTTAAAATCAGTTAAGCTCTAGAACTGAGTTTTTGTAGGAGTTGGCTGTACATGTTTATTACAAAAAAAAATTTTCAAAAATGTATTTCTATTAGTCTTTAGACAGTGTCTAACTCCATCAAGTGTGCTGCAGGATAGAGGAAACTGAGCTTTTCAATTCATATGTTTGTGTTGCTTGTTTTAATGTTATCGTCACATCTTCTCCTTCTGAATCGTTTCTCTTTCCAATAAATTACTTCTGAAGGGGGGTGACCACAATTGGTCACAATGTTCAAGGTGACTGCACACCATTGACTTAGGCCATGGCATTATAATACTTCCAGCCCTAAACCCTGACCCTCTCTTATTACATCTTGACATTCTGTTTGCTTCTATATCACTGCTGTGCACTGCGCAGATGTTTTCATGGAGTTGACTACAGTGATAGCAAGATCTTTTTCTTGAATGATTACAGTTAATTTATAACTCAGCTATGCATATGAGCAGTTGAATTGTCCTTTCCATCATGTATTACCTTGCATTTGTCTGCAGTGAACTTCATCTGTTACGAATGTTGTGCAGACAGTTTAGTCTGGCCATCCAGAATTCTCTGAAGTCTTATTTAGTCTTGGTTGATTTAGGTTATGTCACATAAAATACACTTTTCCTGGCAGAAAAAAAAAAATGTTTTGGTATTAAAGGCCTTGTTCCAGTTTATTAACAACATTTATTGCTATTTGTCTCAGCTACCGTCTGGACTATGCAAGATATTTTCCAAGTAAAAAAGAAAGCGAGAGTTATTGTTCCAGTGAGAACAGCTATTAAATACAGTTTTGAGGCAAGGGATCCACAGCATAAGTGGAATATTCATCGAAGCATATAATCAGGATGATCATTAGCTACACCTGGTTAAAAAAAAAGAAAAAAGGAAATTTATAATTTTTAATAACTTTGGGGAAAAACCTAACTGTTCCCAGTTTCACTTCAGGCTACTCAGTGTACATGACTAGTACCGCTGTAGGCAACATTAGAGAGTTTCGTTCCTGTTGTGGATTCCTGTGACAACTGTCCTTCTGTGATGAGGTGTGACTATCAAGTCTGACCCTTTTTAATCTTTTTACCAGTTTTTAACCCCAGGCAGAATTTTACCCATGATAGATTAGTTTCTTAAGCAGCTTTTCGTAAGGAGCTACTCAGTGTACATGACTAGTACCGCTGTAGGCAACATTAGAGAGTTTCGTTCCTGTTGTGGATTCCTGTGACAACTGTCCTTCTGTGATGAGGTGTGACTATCAAGTCTGACCCTTTTTAATCTTTTTACCAGTTTTTAACCCCAGGCAGAATTTTACCCATGATAGATTAGTTTCTTAAGCAGCTTTTCGTAAGGAATGAAACTGCATCTCCTCTAACCACTGTTTTAACAACATCCTCAGGCTCAGATTCAGCAGTCAATGCATATTTAGCAGAACTCTTCATCACAAGATAAAAACTAAACACATGCCATAACACTTTGCTGAAGAGAATTGGACTTAAGCGTATTTTCAGCTTTGATGAACAGGTGACTTACAGAGCGGATTAAGCAGAATATAAGCAGACACTTTCACATTCAAAATACTCATTTTTTTAATCGTGGCCACCTGCTATGTATGTAATACATTGATTGTAGTCCTTCTGAGACATTGACCGCTTTGCTACCTACCTGCCTGACACCTAGCTGAAGAAAACACCCATCTAGGTTTTCTAGATGGAACGTTGTAGATGTCTACAGTACTACTGCTATTAGCCTAGTAGCTAGTAGCCTCTCAAGTGATTTGGAAAGGCAAAGAACCCACCTGCGTGCTTGATTACCATTTGTAAGTGTGATATCTTCATGGAACTGAGATTGCTACATTCCATTCTTACATAGCCTCGGTGGAGAAGCGGCTATCCATTTTGCCTGAAAGCAAGATGAAAAGTGTTCATTTTTCTGTAGGTAATTCCCAGTGAAAGTTTCAATATGTCAGTTGTGCCTGCAGAAGTCTCACATTCACGGTAGCTCACAGATCACCCAAATAGCTTACAGATGTAGTAGTTTTGTTTCTTCCTTCTTTCCCCAATTTATGCCATACCAATATTCTACAAATTATTTCAATGTCTGGCAACACAGAAGATTGATGTAGATCAGGGTTCTTAATTTCCCCTATCAACAGCTTGGCAACAATAACCGAACAGAATAGCCTTTTACAGCACTGAAGAATGAAGAATAAATCTATAAAAATTTAATTAACTTCTGAAGAGCATATTGAAACCTAACTGATTTTAGTCACAGTTTTTGTAGGTTAGGAAATGCTTGGCGTATTTTTGACTCTTGCATAATAGTTTGAATTGGCTATATATACAAACCAAATTTGCAAAATGAAATTAATAAATTAGGATTTGCTGGCATAGGAATTGTCACCTACATTTACAAACAAAATACCATTTCTCCTATAAATACAGCTTTCATTTATTTTCCTAAAATACAGATAACTAAAAAAGAAGAAAAACAAAACAAAAAAAAGGTAACATGAATCAATTCATGGAAGCAAATAGTAACATCACTTTTTACTGAGTGGGCTTAACATGGCTTGTGCTCTTTTGGCTCCATAGATGTCATTGTGAGTTATGTCAGTTCAAGCTGAAAGAGTGGATTGAAAACGAGTTGGTCTGGATTGATCCACCCCCCTCCACTGTTTCAAGAGGATGAAGTTAAAAACTTTTACTCCAGAGCTAAACACCTATCAAAGCAACCTTTGTTATTTATAGTTGTTTAAGTTTGTCATATCTCCATCTCAATGTTATTGACCAAGACTCCATTGAGCACGGCAATTTGTACAAAGCCAGGCAGGGGAGACAATGTTTTGTCGTTGAGAGATGAGCTCTGAGAATTTAAGAAGACAATTGAGTCAGAGATAAGTATGAGAAAGGAATGAAACATTGCTGGTCAGCCTGGTGGAGTAGGCAGCACGGCTCTACTGAGCTGCTGGGAAAGAGAAACTTGCTTTGGGGACACAGATAAGCATAGATAGGTAAACCCTTCTTTTCCACGTGCATTCTGTCCTCTTCACCCAAGGTGTAAGTAAAATACAACTATTTCTGATTATTTGGTGCCTCTTTTTAACAAAGTGGAAAGAAGTTCTTGGACCTGCTTTTCTTCTTTTATAATTAAATCTTTGTCAAAAGGTTTATCTCCTTTTCCAGAATCCCACAGGAGGAATCCTAGCCTCCCCCACACTGCTGATGTAAGATCTTAAAGTCTCATGCTAAAGAAGTCTTATGAAGAAATGTGTGACAACCAAAGAATGACAGGTTTAAAAGGGATCTCAGGTGATTGTTTAGTCGGTTGGCCACTCTTGGCACCAGCCAAAAACCTGGCTTTCTGCAAGAAGAATTTCCATAGAATGATCATGGAATAGCTATCAGTGCAAGAATCACAGAGGAAATCAATCAGTCCTTGCTCATTCAGTGTTGTTATCCCAAAGGAAAAAGCAAGGCATTTTTCCACTAAAAATTACTGGGCAACATAATTGTCCCTCTCCTCCTCAGGGGTTTGAGGAAACAAAGTATTTATACTTTTGAAGGTTGTCTGTGGGGATCAACCCCTGAAATAACATCAGCCCCAGAAGCCAGAAACACAGTTTCTGGATCTGATACCCACCTTTCTCATCTTGCTCTCCTCACTCTTTCTGGCTTTCTCTCTTATGATGTGTTTATCTCTTCATAATTTTTCTTTTCTGCAGATATTTTAGCTTCTCTTCCTGATTTCTATTAATAGGGTTTTAAGAGTAAAATAAGAATATACGAAATGTGTCATTCCCCCCCTCCTCCCCTGCCCAATTTCACTATTAAAAAGACCATTTTTTCCCCCCTTTTAAATGAACTCTACTTTCTGGCTAAGATAGACTCATCATAAATTTTCTGTTTGTTTAAAGAAAAGGTAAGACATGTTTGTTTTCCATTCATGAGCTCACTTTTTATCTTCAAGATTTAGGATGTACACTCAGAATATCTAAAAGACCATGTAAATCTTCAAAGTAAATATCATGGCAAAAAAATTCATTTCTTTCCCACACTATGACTTTCTTCAATATAGTAAAAGGTCAGATGTGCAGTAAATTCACTGAGGCCAGGACACTAACCATACAAATCTTACCATCTTCATGTCAAAGTGTCAGATATTTCCTTTTTTTTTTCCCAATGTTTTCATCTCTCCATAAAAATATATCAATTTACCAAAAGACACCCAGCCTCCACATACCCTAATTAATAACAATGTGAAAAATAAAGCCAGAACCAATCCAACAACCCTTGCAAAGGGAAGCACTTCACTGCAGATGCTTGTCTTGCTACAGAGACAGGAGAAGAACAAATGTGACAAATTATATTATCTTCTTCAGTGTGATACTGGAAGGTGTTCAGATGTTATGGAGGTGATCTCAGCATCTATATAGAAGAATCCCAAATGGAAGAAAAATCATCTTGGACTAGTCCCCAGATTTCCAGTCTACTTGTGAAACACAGGCAACATTTTTTCCCCAATTTCACTTCAAAGTCCTTATTTCAAGAGCTGCTGTTCACATCATGCAGTGTTTCTTGTCTTGTCTAATCATAAATGGGAGATTTTCAATTCTGAAATATCTTATTTCAGGTCATCAGCTGGCAGAAATCATTCAGTTTCCATTACATACCTATTTGCACCAGCTGAGGTTCTGACCACAGATGTTTTCCTGCCAGTGAGTAGGAAATGAGCATTCATGTGAGGCAATAAGAGTAACCTGAATGCTAGAGAGCCCTCTATAAACTATTCATGACTAGAACAAAAGAAATGCTCTGTGTTCCTATCTGCAGAAGCTCTTAACCTTTGGACAACTCTATAACATGGGTAAGAGAGAAGCAGGACCATTCATGTTTGCAGTACTGTGTTGCTTGTGATTAGGAAAAACAGATTAAATATGGCTTAGTGTTTTCAGTGGCTCATTTTAATTCTATATGTGCAGTTGTATACTTTAGTTACCGTTAGTCCAGATAGAAAGGATGAGAAGATAGGAGAAATCTAAGCTAATGTTTGAAAATTCTTTAATGTAAAATAAGCTAAACCAATGTTTTCTGTATTTGGAGGACAACATACATTATATAGCATAGTTTGGGACCTTGGTTTAAATGCTGGACCTGTTGTGGAGCTGGAGGTAATTTTCCAATAACAAAATTCCTTTAGTGCTTATAGACTCTTGTGTATTATAAGATATTAGATTTTTCAGCTTGCATACACTGTTGTTCTTTCTGCATCCAAGTGAGAACATCCTTATCTTGGGCAAGAAAAATTCTACATTTAGGCAAAATGGAGAAAAAAGCCCTAGAATCTTTACATGGTTATGTTTAAAATAATACAGTGTCTGCTTGAAGCCATTCACAGGTTTTGAATGTTGGAAGGAACTCCGGGAGAGAAATAGACTAAAGGGTACCGTGCAGGTGAGGAAGCCATAAAAATGCAATTTATCACCTGCTTATGAAGTTTATTACACAAATATCAACACCAGGTGGGTTTTTAAATGAGAAGTATATATATTCCTCAGCCTTTACAGCAAAACATCATCAGCCTTCACAGTAGTTTAGCATTGGATGCAAGTGCATTAGGATACAGAATACAGGCACTTCTCAGTATATCAAATATATATATACTCGCATTTTGCAGTAATGATCATTACCACGGGCTATAGGACAAATAGGTTTCAATGGGTCTTTTAAAATTCCATTTTAAATACTGCCAGGAAATTATATATGTGCTATCTAGTTGCAGGGAGAGCTTGGGAAAGGAAAATGTATTATCCAAATGTGCATTTAGCTCAGAAAGGGCACTGAATATTCCTAACACTTGTGAGCAATACCATGAGATTAGCTCACTACAGGCTGTCAAGGACTTGTCCATTTATAATGTTTAATTATATGTATCTTATGTTATAATTATACCTCGTTAGTAGCTTTAGTTCTTCTATTGTCAAGACATTTTAATGTTCCCAGATAAACTATAACCAAATAAAAATTACTTATTATGATGATTATCTTTGCTAGAAGAAAACAATTTAAAGAGCCTCTAATTATTTATTCTTTTCTGCTTACTTTAACAGTTTTTTGTTGTTGTTGTTTTCTGAGAGTAAACATGTTTTCTGTCCTGGCATTTAGCCAAAGAAAGAGAAAAGCTAGAGGGTAAAAGGAGAGAGAACCTTGGTCATTGATCTGTAGCCTTCATGAGCATAAAGGCATAATAGTTATCTATCACTTTGTTCTGCATTCCCCAGGTAGGAAAAATGGCCATTACTAAGAACAAGGATTGTCATACCTCGTGATACATATAAAGTATAACCATTGCTCTCAGTTGGCTCTCATTACTAAGAACAGGATTCCTTTCCAAACCAAATTTAAATTAATTTTCTGTATGTTGGAACTTTTCCCAATTTCCTTTTGTTACTCAAAGCATCATAACTCAGGATTCATACGTTGCTGTCTACTGCTTCTTAGTCACTTTTTCTGGAGAAAGGCACTTTTAATATGAGATGTTTTATTTAGGAATTAAGTGTTCAGTCTTCATTCCACATGTAAGTGATGGAGAGAGGCAGATACTTAGCTTAGATGCTCTGCCCTTTGGAGTTCCCATGAGCCATAAACTATGCATTAGTACACAAGTTAAGAAGAGTAAATTTCTAATTTTTATGGGCTTATCAAAAAACTCCATTTAAGATCAGGGTGTTGCTAAGCTAAGTATGGTACAAACACACAGGAAGAGATGGGCCTTGCTTATCCAAAGAAGAAACAGAGGTATAAAAATCTGAAATGGCATTGCTAGCTTCTGACAAAACCATTATCTTGGATCTTAAGACTTTTTTCTGCCTGCCTTGTCTTTTCTTACAAGTCATTGTAAAAGATTGATAAGCATACCCATTGGCATCAAGAGGAGACTCTAAATCCTGCTCTTTGACCTCTAGAAACAAACTGTTTTAGTAGAATAGTAAAAAAAAAAAATCATCAAAAAATTAGGAAATAATTAATCAGCAGTCTTTGTTTATATTATGTTGGTCCTTTAGATGGGTTATGTTAATACATTAGATGTATTAACATACAGAGACTCAGATCAGGTCCTCAGATAGTGGAAGTTATTATACCTTTCAATGGTTCTTGAGTTTTTACTTCACAGGAATTACACTGTAGTACACCAGATGCAAATGTTACACATTTTCTAGCTGGCATCCTCATCAGGAGGTATCTCATACCTGTTCAAATGCTTGCTACTGAGGGCCTAAAATAGATGCACTGAGGTCACATCTGTTCTGCATGCAGAAAAGATGGGACAGAAACTTCAAGGCAATGTGAATAAAAAGGGATTTGTCAGTATTGTGATGGCCTGCATCACAGTCAGAATACCGCTCACTATATGTGAGTGTATCATGGGTTTAGCTAACTGAGCTATGAAGAAGTAGGAATGAAGAATGGCATCATTTTTGCTGCATCATTTGGGTTCTTGAGAGGTTTTGCTGCATTATTTTTAAAGGAAAGGTAGCAATGTGCAGCTCCTCTAGTTGACTGGAACTTTTTCACTGGTAAGATGGTGACTGGAATCCATCAGTACTGAGTGACTGCGAGAAAGAAGTTCAAGGCTGATGGAGAGGAGGGACAATTTGAAGCTTCAGGTGGGGTTGTTGTATGGTTCTTGTGGGGTTAAAATATATAGATATAATTGGGAACTAAGCCATAGTCAGAGTAAGGTGGGACAGAAGCAGAAGGAAGATCACTTCAGGTTTATTTTAATTATATCCTTCCCGCTTGCTTATGTAGCAGAATTTTGGACACTAAGAAATAAGCTCGGTCTCTGTAGAGATGTTGGGAGACCCTGCTGAGTGGGGCTAGTAAAAGACAGAGGGAACCTCTGTACAAACGAGTCCTGCTGCATTAACTCTCCTTCTGTGCACACTGTAAAAGTACAGTCAAATCTTCCTCAGATTAAATTCCTTTAATTTAGGACCCAAAGTAATAGAAATTAAGATGCATTTAAGCCACACTGAAAGTGTGTGTTCTTAGTTAAGTTTGGTCCCAGCCTGTTCCCAAGGCCACACAATGTTTTCAGGAGCAGGGATGTGGTACTTGTCATGATTTCTTTTAGAGAAGCCTGTACACATTAATGTGTACACAGGCTCTCATCCATGAGCTCTGAATGTCCTTCAGCTTACCAGTAACTAGTCATTAACAGTGTCTGAGGCATAAGGTGTCTCTTCTGAACCCACAACGGGGCAACTCTTGTGTCTCAAGTCTTAATGTGCCTTTGCTGTCCTCCCTTTAGCTCCTCAGGGGTCCAAAGCAAGAGCCTCATTTATCAGGAGGCAAAATATCATGGCATGTGATAGAGCAGGAAAAGCCCTCAGAAAGCTGGAAAGCAGCAGAGAAGAGCAGGATAAAACTGGGGGCAGCATGGGCCTGCTTTGCCAACAAGCAGCCACTACTTATGATACAGTCTCCTATTAAATAATGATGACTCACTCTCCAGACAGTAATTTATTTATATGCCTTCTTTAATGTTTTGCAAATCACTGCTTTAAAAAATGCCCAGCTGGAAGACAGGAAGGTTTGGGAGACAGAATCAGCTTGATAGAGAATCAGATTAAATAAAAATGACATGGAATTTGACAGCAAGTGCACGTGGTTGGAAATAAAAAACATAACCATCCCCCAAGCAGAAATGCAGCCTCATTGCTGGGACTGGTTGCTGTAGCTTCAGAGACCAAGTATGTACTGTATCTACTGAAACAAAAAATTTAACAAGGTAGAAAAAGAAGCATTGGTTTATATTTAGTGACAGCATTTCTTCCAGTCTGAAACACCAATGTGCTTATGTTTTTTCATGCCAGAAGGGACTACTTTGATTTCACAGACTAAATTTTGAAAAATATGGCTATGCCTTGTAAGGAAAGACCAGTGGAACCAGTAAGAGACAGAAGAAACCTTTAAATTGTTATTAATATTGCAGAAATGTGTATAGCTCACAGATAGAAATTTACCCTATGGACCACAGGAGAGGGTCCAATGCGTGTTGTAGCAGGTGTGACAGTCTGGGTTTGGTGTCTGGACTGGCAACAAAGTAAGGACAAGAGGATGAGCCAAAGCTACAATTTCTATTTGATTTTTAATTCTGCAACAGAGGATTTCCCATGCCTGTGTGCCTTCATTCCCCTAAGAGTGTATGCAGGTTAGTGTTGACTCTGTAAAGTGCATTCAGCTTCTTAGGTACAAACTGCTTTAAAAAGGGCCAAAGTGGGGATTTCCAAGTGACTGAATCTGTTTAAAAGGCAATGGGGCTGAGCATCAAACATACTATTGATGCTTTTGAAAATCTCCCCTAACTGCAATATTAAGGCACATCAGGTATGCCCTCAGCCACTGTGCCAGGCGGTTCCCCCATTCTCTTCATGCCTATGACTCACTGGAAGTTAGTCCTGTAGCTGTGCAGCCTGGAACAGCTCAGATCCTCTTGACATTTTGCTTTGTGACGATTATTAACTTTAATATATTCTGCTTTTATTGACTCTACTTCCATATCTATCCACCTGCCTTTATCCATGCCTGGATGCACAACCCACAGTCAGAGCTACTCTTACTGTTCAGAGCTGGTGCTTAAAACCCAGACAGGAAATTTTACTGTTTGCTTGACGGCGAGAAATTTACCAACTGCGTTCACTCTCTTTATAAGCTAAATTACAGTTGCCGTGACATGGCCTAACAACAGGACTGACTGTTGTCCGTCTTTAAAAAGGGTCAGATGCTTCACTGAGGATTTAAATATAACCAAGGTCATGTCTGCATGGGTGACACACACAGTCCCAACCTCCTTTGCCCAAGCTCTTAGCTGGCTGGATATGAGCCAGCTCCTGTCAGGAAACCATAAAGCTCCTAAGTCTTACACAATTATTCTTCTCCAGAAGTCCTAATGCACCAATGTGCTTATGCAACTTCTGGATGGAAGTGCAATGAGAGAAATTCCGGTCTTGGTGCATTCTGATAGTAGTAATTCTTTCTCCTCAAAAGTTCACATACTGATGCTTCACTTAGTTTGTGCTTTCCAGAAAACTACTGAGAAATTCTGAACCTCTGTTCTTTATCCCCTCTTCTAGCCACAGACGTTGAGATCCCTGTTGCATTGGTTCATGTTCTCTGCATATAGTTTTTTATAGGGGTATCCTGAAGTCATTTGCAGATTTAGTGGTCCTTTAAAGGCCAAATGCAAGGGGAAACAATGGCTCATTAGCACCAGAACTCTCTTAATTCCAGAATAATAAAGGAGCATAGGACGATGTATTTGCATATTAAATTAATATTTTCCTTCTTGTTTCCTTTATCAGGAGGGCACAGAAATAAATCAGTTAAAAACCATTTTTCAGATTATTCTAGAGGTCCAAGATCAAATGATGCTCTGGATTTGTGCTGCAACCTGCTTGTCCATGGGTGAGTGGTTGTCCTAAATGGAAATCTCATTGTCTACTTTCAGCCTTTGCAAAATTTGTCACCTTATCTTAGGAAGAGGTATTTTAAAGATAAAATGAATGTACCTCTGGAATTACCTGATGCTCTCCATTGGCTATAAAAGAGGCAAGGTAGTTGGCTTTCCCTGAAAACCTTTCACTGTGAAGTAACTTTGGGCTTCAGACTTTGGCAGGCATTAGTAACATTAGCTACCGGACACAGATGTGACACTAGGTTCTGATGTGCCACTTGAATTCAACGATTTTCACCATTAATGTTTATTTAAGCACTGTTGTTTGAGAAGATAATAAACCACAAAATTAGAAGAAAAACCTACAGTAGCCAATGATCATTTCACATCTATTCTTTGCTCCTGTGACCCTAAGCTTGTTGTTATTTGTGCAGCTGTTAACTTCAGTTTCAGAGAATCATTTGCTGCAGTAACTGCTGAGCAAAACCTGTAGCTCCTTTTACACATTGGGCTGTCAGACCTCTGCCAGGCCTGTGCTTTTTGTATGCAGTGATCCATCCCAGACCACGGCATAATTAGATCAATGATGCCTTTCTGTTGAATGTGTCCACCAGCAGTTCACACTGAACCTGTTCCATCAGCTGGTTGCAAAGTGCTCATCAATAAATCCTAGCCTGGTGGCTGCTTTCAAAAGCAGAAAAACATCTAGATTTGGGATGTTTAAGCCACCACCTATGGAAGGCAGGGCAGAATATGAAAGCACAGCACCATAAGGGGGGGCTGTGTGCACTGTAGCTGATGGTGAGATTTCACTAGACTGTCTGGGATAATATAGGTGACAGCACCCTTGGGAACTGCAAGCATGGCTAGAGACGGTGGGGGTGGGGAGGGTGTGGTCCTGCCATCTGGCGTTTTGTACAAATACACACATCCAGAACCCCCATGGGATAAGAGCAAATGTGACCTTTCAAGGTGCAATTCAATTGCTTTCATTATGATTATTGCACTGGGTGCTGTTATCCTCAATTTGTCTGCTTTTCTGCTTGCAATTATCTTTTTTTTTCACCCCCCCCTACTCTTCTCTTTGGCTGGATGGCTGTTGAGAGCATTCAGTTCCACTTAGTTTTGATTTCAGTGAAATACTTTTTGACGTACAGAAAAAGCTAGGTTGGGGATTTTATTATCTGTCCTTTTTCTGAGGTATGTGCATTTGCTTGTATACTGGTGTGTGGACTATATACAGGCTTTGCTTCTCAAGAGAGAGGGAGGGATATTGTTTTGATCTCCAGACACTTTGTGATGTCATAATCTCTTTGTGCAACACGTTCAAAATTTAACAGTAAGAAAAACTAGGATATGTGAAGGATAGACTATACACTGCAGCAGTGAGTCCTTGTAATTTTCTTTCTTAAACGTGACCTTCAATACAACTTAATTTTTATTTTTCCTTTCCCTCTTCTTTGCTCCAGAATTCACATCAATACTAAAGCACTGTTCAATTCCTGCTTTCTGTGCCTGCTTTCATCTGGGCCTGGAGTCAGGATTCTGAATTTAGTGGAATTACCACTGTTTAATACCATAGTGAAGACAGAATTACAGTTCTTCAACCTTGGCTTTTTTTCCTAGGTTTCCTTCTGGATGTTTTCTCAAGAAAAGTACACTTCAAGGCTCTTTGGATATCTGCTTATATGTTCATGGTATATGTCTCAAAACTTTGCACAAAATATGATGCAGTTTAAAAAATTTTTTTTTTGATAAATTAGCTGGTCTTTAGTGTTCTGCCATTGGAATTAACTGGTTTTAAAAATACAAAAATTAGAATGTGGAACCTGTTCCAATGGAAAATGGTCAAGAAAAGACCTGAGTTATAAAAAGCACAGCATATCAGAACAGACTGCTCCTATTGGGAAGGTATTCTTGACCTGATATCTCTAATTACTGCCATAATCAGTAGAAATTTACCTTTCCTCATCTCACTTCAAACAAATTATTTTAGTTTGTTTCTTTGTTTTAGTTTTACTTTGATAGATATTTTTTCTATTCACAGGTCTTGACCCTGTTTAAATACAAACTGATAAAACTCAGAATGACCAGGTAGGTTCTTTTAATTTATCAAAATCCAATCTGGCAAGCTTTAGGTCAGGTCACTTATTTGCTTTCAGTTCTTGTCTTAATCTCCAGATTCCTCGTTATCTACCTCGACTCTTCTATGCATAAAACTTGATTTTAAAAATATGCAATTCCAGCCACAAGGATTATGCCACTTTTACCACCTACCAGTCCAACCCTGATCTTGAGCACAGTCTCTTAGAAGTCACCAGCAACTTAGAATAGGTGTTTTTCCTGATCTTTTTGTCTTCTCAGTTATCATTTAACCAGAAAGGACAGAAAACACTATGTGATAATGGAAAAGAAACTAATTTCCAAGATTTCATAGACCATCTTGTCATGTTAGGGAAAAAATAGAACTTGGGTTAACTGGGAAATAAGACACAAGTCTCAGTGGGGTAAGTAACTTTGATAATCTGAAGTTATTTGGAATTGTGGGATGTGTCTCCTTTAGCCCACCAGTATGTTTTTGGCAAATGGCACACATTAGTTTACATCCTATCAGGAGAAATTATTCTCTTTGATGTTTGGTCCCACACTGGTTTTTGCAGGCTAGCTGGAAGCATGCTTCACTTCCTTCCATCCCCAGCATTTGTCAGTTTGCAAACCCCATGGTTTGGTGGTGAATCTGATTCATTTGAACCTATTGCTGCTGAGGAAAGAACATGTCCATGTTTGTCATATTGACCTGATCTGTCTCTTAACATCAGATGATTTTAAAGGGAAAAAAAAAATTCTAAGAAAGTTTTGTTTTTCCATTAGAATATTGGCTGCATACATAACATTTATAACAATAAAGAATGAAGCACCAATGAAGTGCAATTTCAGATCATGCTTCCTTAGCTCCTCTAATGCATCAGAAATTTAAAGCCTGCCTGTCTGCTTCCCCATAGTCCCAGTCTTCTTTAGTATTATGTTATAAATCAAAGTGCAATCTCTCTCTCTCTCTTGCATGTCATTTTATTTTCCTTCCTTTACCAAACAGGTAAATATTAAATGTTTAATATCTTTATTGATCATGAGTGGCCAGAACTGTATACATATCTGCAGATGAGAAAAGACTGTTGCTTTGGAAAACGTAAATCATATTTCTTGTATCTGATTGAAGTATTCAACCTCGTACCTCTCAGATTCACGTTTGTCTTTTCCATGGCCATACTGTGTTGGTGGCTCACAGCCATATGCTGATTGATATGCTAATATACCATGATACATTTTCCTATCAGCTGTTTGCACTGTAAAGCTTGAAGCTTTAGTACATAAATTGTTCCTAGTCTCCAAGTGTGTGACCTTATAGCTTCAGAGCTTTAAATCTCATCCCATTTTTATTATTTCATTTCCCATTCAATTATTTCAGTAGACTGCACTCCTCTGTGTTACTGATGTCTCCCAGTTTCTGTCATCAGTTCAATTAGCATACTCCTAATTTTGCCGTTTATTAGTGAAAGCATTGAACAAGATCATTGCCAGCACCCAATACTTGAAAATCCCCTGAGAAAACTTCTTTCCTCCAGTCCAGTTCACTGACATCCTCTAATTGCCTCTCATCCTCTTACTTACCTTGTAGCTACTGTTCTTCTCTTGTTCTTCCACTGAATTAAACACTTTCTTTGGAACATCTAACTAAAAGTTTCACTTACATTTAAATGAGCTAATCTAACATCTAAATCATCAGTTTCCAGAGAATGAATGTATGTGACAACAAAGAACTCTTTTTTTTTTTTTTTTTCCCCCATATCAGTGACAAAGGAGAAAATGCTTTTCCCTTTATGATATCAAGGTTCATAACTAATTACATATGCCATGCAGTGGTCCATCCCCTTGAAAGGATGGCATATGCTTTGAGGATGAGGGTGAGCTACATAAATTCCTGAGGTCCCCTTCAAAACAACTGTTTCCATGTTGAAAAATCAGACTTTAGAGACAAGGAAAAGATGATAGCTCTACTGTGTGGCCATGAGAACAGGCTTCCCAAATGGGCTGCACAGTGTCCAGCCTTTATCCAGGCTGGAAAAAGCTCTGTGTAACTTGGACTGACATCAGAGCTGATCCTGTTTTGATAAAAGACTCATGATGGTCCTTCCAACCTGAATTTTCCTATGATCCTATGAACCCATATCTTACTTCAGCCATCAAAAAATTATATACCTAGGCTCCAGGTTACCCACATCATCGACAAAAAGACTGACATTTCTCCAATGGCAAATCTTACTATATATACATTCTCAGTTAGTATGAATTGTCCGTCACTCTTCACAAACTCCATAGGGAAACTTAGATTAGCTCTGACTTTACATGGTTAAAGTAAGTCAAATGAATCTTGCCTCAGTGTAGTCCACTGTACCGTGTATCTAAGAAGTTGCTAAATCAAACATGATGCAAAAGACTGAGTTCAGATTACAGTTACAACTGTGTAAACCTTCACTAAGGTGACTGGACTGACTTATTTTGGATGGGTGTGGTTTTTTTACTTCCTGAACTGAGCATGTGAACAAAGGGAAAGGTCTCTGAACATCTTCTGTTGGGTTGGTGTGGGGTTTTTTGTTGTTTTGTTTTTTGTTTTTGTTTTGTTTTTAAATGGGTGAGGGGGTGTTGCTTGGTATTTTTTTTTCTTTCTTCCCCAATATAATTTGATATGAGAAATTCCTTTTTCATCACTCTGTCTGGGTTTGTTATGAGAAAGCTTTCTGCATATGTACACTCAGACAGCATAAAATAAAGCTGCCTGCATTGTTAGGAAAAAATTTCATGTTCCTCACATACACACAGAACAGACCACCACGTGCATATAACATACCACACTGCCTGCACTCTCTCAGACTATAAATAGTGACTGTGGAGGGAAAATGTGGCAAAATATCACCTAGGGGTAGAGGGTTACTGAGATTATGATGCAATGCCTGGAGCTAAAAGTTGAAATTTCTTCATGTAACTGAGGCAGATTTTTTTTTTTTTTTCTATCCTGAGGGCAATATTTCACTCTGCAGTTCCTCCATACAAATGGCCAAAAAAATACTACAAAGATTCCTTTTGCAATTTTTTGCCACACAAATATGTATAACCCACATGGTTTTATTCCATTTCCTTCTAAACACCAGCTATTAATGAATAATGTGCAGGTTGAATGTGTTTCATATATGTAACGGAAAATAACTAGAAGAACAATAAGCTCAGGCTGTATATTCAAATAAGTAAAATTCAGGAAATGCCACAGTTAAGGTTGTTCATGCAACTTGACCTTGACTCTCTTGTGGCTCTGCCCTGGGTTGCAGTTATTGCATGTTATTTTCCAAAGGCACATGTTGCAATTATGCTATTTCAATTTGCTTCTTTGTGCCCGCACTAAAAAGCATCTCGTTTCCAAAAGGTTCCTACTCCAGAGTCTGCTTATTTACACTTTGATTCTTCAAGCCCTCTGACCCTCTTGTCCTCAACTTCTGCCTTTCCTGAAAAATAATATAAACAAACAAACAAAATCAATAAACCAGTCAATGAAAATACAGCTAAAATATGCCTTGCAAAAGTTTTTATTGTGAAATTAGAAGAGCCAGGGGTACTGCTTACTTCAGCATTATTTTGGCCCTTATGTGAGAAAGGTCTGTTTAAAATTAAATGGAAGGTGGCAGTAGAAACCTTTACATCCTTCCATAGGTTCCCTTGAAAAGAGCAGCGTTTTCCATTGGACTACTGGGGGCTGGTGCTGCTTTGAGGCATTCAGAGTTCCAGTAATGAGTGCTGTTTCTATAGTCTATAGAAAAGTATCTCCCAAGGTTACAAAGAGCGTTTGCCTTCACAGAGATAGGAAGGGAACAAGTCATTGAATCACAGCTCAGCACCATAATTGCAGGACCATTCTGCCAATTTTCCCATACTCTTTTCCCTCCTAATTCCTACAGCAAATACTAGGATTATCCTACGGATGAGCATGCTACAAATGCCCTAACAAAACATCATCTACTGCTCGTAAGATGTTTTATGAATCCCTTGTAAAACTACCTCTCATAGATTTTTGAAAACTACATTTCTCTCTATTAGTTTTCTTTCTTAGCCTTATAAACACATATGGAGTGAATTAATATTACACAGTTACTGTCTGTCAGTTATTACTTTACGTGCCATGAGGTTTATTTGGAAAAGAAAATTAGGGTGCTGCTCCTTCAAGCATTAAGCAGATGTTCAGTGCTAGCAGTGAAAGCAGCCCCCTGAAATCAATTAAATTATTTGTATGTGGGAGGCTAAACAAACCTGCCTGCATTTGTAGGAACGGAGACCTCTTAGTTAAAAATAATCCGTGTATTGCATAAATGATTTCCAGTTAAGACAGCTGGTCCAGAACTAGTTATACTGCTTGCTTTGGGTTTATTTTTCACTTTTGTTTTTTACCCTACTGACCTCCTTATTAAATGTATACTGGGAAAAGGGCAGCAAATAGACCTAGACACAGAAATAGCAATGCTTTATGGTATTTGTCTGTGTATGCTCAGATATCACCAGCATATGGTGGCTCCCCCTCTGCAGCCAACCTTCTCCTCCCCCAATCTAATTAAAACTGACAGAGAAGGGAGCTATGAATCTTTCTTTTCCTTTTTGTTTTTGGCATCACATCTTAAAAGGTGACAGCTCTATCATATCATAGCAGCGAACCTTTGCCTGATGCCTGGGTCATACTACATTTCTCCAGGCAGAGAAACCTGTTATTATTCTTACACTTTAAACACATGTGGCCACATTGTATAGCACATTGTTGCTCTAATATATTTGGGAATTTGTGCTGCCAGTACTTTGTTTATGTAATTTTAGAGCTATTTCTTTGTTGAGTTCCTTTGAAGGGTCTGTAGACCCATTTCAATTGTTTGTATTAATGCCTACTGGTAATTTTTGGATATCTAAACCACATATATATATTTGCATTTAATTTTTATTAATTCTTTAAATAACCAAAGAAAAAAAATATGCTTCTAAAAATACCATATCTTGTTCTCTTTTCTTTTAAATAATTGTTAAGGTAGCCTTTATTTTCTTTCTGATAAGAAATATGGGCAGAAATGGAGCAGACTCTAAATTTTGTCCCATGACAAGAATCAGACCATATCACTTAAATGTTTTGTGTTTCAGTTTCCTCATTTTCAAAGTAGAAACATTAATGATGTTGTTTTGGAGACAAAGTCCATATTAAAGTAATGCCCAAATTTCTATTAATACATGGGAGGAGACTTTCTTAACACTGACTAAATACCTGATGGGAGTGGTGAAGAGAGTACCTAGCCTTCCCTCCCCAGCTTAGGAAGGGCACAGCACGCTGAACAAAGTGCACGCTTACACTACCAGTTTTGCACTTGATTTTACCCAGAGCATTTCTAATTTCCTTAATCAGTGCAGGTGAAGTCCATCTGGGAACACCTCCTCCTCCTCTCATGCTGAGAAAGGCCTGAAGTCTCTGATGGTAGTATTTTTTTCTAGCCTAATAGCCCTCATTGAAATCACCCCTTGACTTATGGCAGTGACAAGAGCTTTGCAAATTCCCCTGCTTTTGTACCAGGCAGCCAGACAGCACGCACTTCCTTAAACCTTTGTATTTATAACGAGGACAGAAAAAGCTGTGGGCACACACCCACGCAAATCACAGAACCCGAGATCTTCACATCTCTCTGCGAACTTCAGCTCCTTCAACAACAAGCCGTACATTCTATTTTTTCATGAACAGCAAGTTTCTGGCCCTGAACTGCAATTACGGATGTAGAGACAATTGCAACAGCAAGCCCCCCAAAAAACTTCAGTTAAAAAAAAAAAAATAAAAGAAAAAGAAAGACAATTGTCTTTTTCATACAGGCTTATAGACCTCTACCCAAGATTAAAAAAATATAGCACTAGTGAGTCCTCTTAAATCAAGCACAATTTTCCTTGTTTATTCATTTGCATGAGACTGCAGTAAGAAATAGATGGTGTAATTTGAATACTTAGGTTGAATTCTGTTTAATGCCTTTAAAATAAAGGAGGTAGTGAAAGAAGGATTTCAGAAAGGAAGGGGTGAGAAAACAATGGAAAAAACTGATTAATACTGTGATGAATAAATAGCTTCCTTCAAAAGACAACAAAATGGGTTGATGTACTGTGCATACCAGAAGCTGAAAAGATTTGTGAGCCTGGGAAATCCTTTGCTGCTTTTTCTAGAGTGATTTTTATTTCCTTCCTCTCCCCCACCTCTAGTCAGGACAACAACCTAGTCCAGGGTTTTGGAAACTGAGATGCTACCCGCTGAAGTAATTAATGCATTAATTAATATTTGTTAAATTTTTGATGTGGAGAAGAAAGAACTTGCCTTAAGTGCCAAACACATCTCTGCATATTTACATTTATCTCAATCTGTTATTTTCACAGTCGGTCTACCAAAAATCAGGGGCCTGATTCCGTACAACATACAAAACTAGAAAACAGCACCAATTTAGGGAAAGCATTGCAACTTAGGTGGCAAGGACAAAACATGAGGCTCAGTCAGTAGATGATCTTACTTCAGAGACACCTGAACTCCTTCATCAGGGGGCTCAGTGTACAAGCTTGAATGGAATAAGGTCCAGATAGCTGAATTAAAGTGTTATGGGTAGTATAGCATCTTTTTCTTGGGTTTCTTGGATCTTTTCTAGTTTCTTGGGATTCTTGCCTGTATTGTCTCATATCTTCCTTGACATATTGTCTTTGGCTTTTATTGAAGGTTTCAGGCAATATCAGACCAGACCTTCCTTCTCTGCAATGACAAAATCCATAGCAGTGAAAAAATGAAATATGTTCCTGCTTACACTTTCTCTTTCTATATTTCTCTCTAAGTAATGAAGAGGGAAGCTTTGAAATGGAACAAACTTCCTCCATGCCAGGACACTCTAAAAGCTGATATACATCCTTAAACAGATTAATGAATCACTGGGCCAAATTTTAACCCTACCCTGTAAGGTGGTGACCTTTCCAGGGTCTTCTCCTTGCAGTCTCATCCCAGACATGCCTTTTGCAACCAGTTTGTCCTCCTTGTACCTAAAAATTTTTATTCAGACCATAACCCATTAAAGATAAAAATGAAAAGGGAAAAATCAAAGTGAAGTGGAAATGAAAGATTTAGTCTTGTGAAGTGGCTAATATGATTAACCTTATTGTAAAGAAGAGCTGGTGAAGCTGCAGTTTTGATCTCTCTGTAGCTTGGGAACTGCAGCCATGTTGTACAGCATGCTTTAAGATCTCAGTGCTCTGGGCAAGGGGATCAACCCTTTGAAGTGCTTTTTTCAATTTCTCTCCCAGTCTCTCCCTTATTTTTCTTGGGTGGCAGGAAGACTAAAGAATATGTTTAAGCTGCCTAGATTTTTTTTCGGTCTATAACTGATCTCTGGATAAGGATAGTCCTTGTGGTTTGTGTTGTGACTACCAGCATCAGGACTGTTTGTTTTGAGCTGTTAGCTTTGCACTGAATATAGTGATAATAGTCCCTTGAGTCCCAAAATGCTTTATTAGAGGTAAAAGGACAAGCCCCATTTCACAAATGTGATATTTGAGGTACAGTTTAAGACATCTCTTCATTTACTGCAGCAAGTCAGTATTGGAGCTAGGAATATTCACCACGTCTCCAGGCTCCCATTCACCTATTTTGGAAATTCTGTACAAAAGTAGAAAGTACACAAAGAAAACAATAGAATCATAAAATAGCCCTGCCACCACCACCTCCATCACCAATATGTTAAGCTAAGTATATGTTTGCTTTAGGAGCTGGAGCAACTTCCACTGGTCCTAGCCTGTGCAGAATGAAAACATTTGTCTCATATTGTTCCCTGGAGTGCTGTTCGTCATCAGTGTTGCTGAACTTTTCTCTCTGTTTTGCTCAGTGTAATCACAATGGTTGTTTCTTTAAACCGTATTTGAAGGGCTAAAATTTGGTGCTTTGCCAGGAGGTTTCTGCATACAGTATTTGCTTCAAGTCAGTGAAGATCTTACAAAGAAAGTTGATAAATGTAGCTTGTTATTAATTAATTCACCAATGCTTCAATTATCAGATAAGAAATCTGCCTTCATCAAGGTCAGTGCAGGTTAGACTCATAGCATCATGTGCTTCTGTTCCTGTACTCTGTGTGGGGAAAGGAAACGAAGGACAGAGACAGCTCATCTGACTTGAGGCATTTACAGGGCAGGTAGTTTACCTCTGAGCTAGCTCTTGAGCATATTTTCACAGTCAACAGAGAGAAAAAAATGCTCCTACAGAATATGATTTATCTCACCAGAAGTAGATACCTAAAATATGTACTGTGATGGCCTGTACTGTGAACTCCTCTGAGAACCGTTTATATAGCCAACTCAGATGTGGACACCAACATGACCTAAAATCAAAGTTGAGAAGAAAAGTGAATTCCAAACAAAATTCCTTTATCTACACATCATTTTTGCATAACTTTATTTCTTGGATTATAAATATTTTCTTTTGCCTGAGTTTATGTAAATTATAGTCTATAGGTCTGGATGGAGAAATAATTACAAGAAAACAAAGCCTGAGCCAAGGAAAAGTATGTGCTGGAAAGGTAGAAGATGCCATTTCCCAAGGAATTATAAACTCTGGAGACTAGTATGATCTGCGAGAGCTGATAAATTTAAGAACCAAGAAGGCTATGGTAAAACTGGAAAATTGCTTAAATGAGAAAATAAGCATGTGAAGAGGGACATGACGGTGCTGAAGAAATTGGTGGGGAATGCTGCAGAATAGTAAATAGATCAGATGGGTAATCCATGGGTGGTGTGATATCATGTACCTGTGTTCGTGACCTCTTCCAGGAAGAATGCCAGACTCATGAGATAATGGACCTTACTTTTAACTCAAATTACATTTTGATGCAAAAGGTCCTGAGCGTTGTGTGAACTGTTGACAAGGAAATCAATAAGGCAGCATTACACAGTAGTATTGATGATTGCAAACTCTTATTATTACTAACTCTGAAGGAAAAGAAGGCTGAGGCAACTTAGTCATTACTAATTATTTGCATGACAGTTATCTCCTAGAGGTGCTGCACAGTGTTCACGGGGGCAGGGCCTGTCCATATTAACAGGAAGAAAACCTGTACGCTGAAGACCTTGTTCAGCCTTATACTAGAATAAGGAATGGGTGCAGAACCACTTGTCTAACAGAAGACTAGAAGCTGTACTTCCACACAAGCAGTTTAGTGGCCTTTGTTCTGTTTATTACTGTAAAGGAGGTCCATCTGTTGAAAACAAGAGCTTAGTGTTACATGCTCCCTTCTGTATGTTTTATTTTCCTAACACAGTTTTCTCCTTGAGTCTAACAAAGTACAGAATATCAGTCATAGTTTTATAACGACAAAGTTTCATGCAGAGTTGTAGCACTGGAATACAAGGTAAATACATCTTACTGAGCCTCTCTGCAAATTAAAAGATAAAAATAAAGCTGCAACAGTATATCCTATTGGTGTCTGCAGCTCACTGTTTCTACCATCAACCTCCCTGTTTTATAGCATTTATAAATCAGCTTTGAAATTTTTCTCCAGGCTAAATTTTGGCATAGAAGGTCACAGCCAAGACTTGGTTTCACTAAAACTCATTAAAATTGGTTTGATGTTTTAAATTACACTGAAGCAAGGGAGGAAAAATTCTATTTCTGTGGCTTTCAGCATTTCCTCCCCCGCAGTCCCATCCAATTTGAATTAAAATGCCTCTGAATAACTGTGTTGTGGTCCCACTTTCTTTTTTTGTGGTGTTGCCATCCAGCCTTTCTGTGGGCAAGACAGCCCCCTTCTAATCTCCAGAATGTGCAGCTCAGCTGCTGAACATGGTTGGAAAACATTTCCATTTCAGAAGTGGCTTTTTGCTTTGAAAATCTCGTAAAATCTATAGCATCTGGGTCAAACTGAAAGCTCATCTAATTCACTCTTCTGACCTCAGTGGATACTGGAAGAAACAGTGTAAGAACTGAATGTCACCTCTTTAGATAATTTTTTTTTTAAATTATGATATGGGTGGCTGGAAGAAGGAGTGGCAGATGAAATTAAGCATTTGCTAAACACAAAGTAACCCAAGTGGAAAGACGCAAATGTAAATACCTATTCTCAGTGAAAGGCTCTCCATTAATTATTGCTACACAGTGCGCGGATCTTGGAGATGCGTCGGACTGGTGAAGCACTTAGATGTTTAGAGGCAGAGGAATGTTAGGGATCATTAGGATGGGAATGGAGATTCAAGCCATGACCACAGTTCTGTGAAAATGCCCATCCGTAGTGTCTCCTGAGGATTATGTCATCTCAGAATGAATAATTCCCCTCAGTAGGAGGAAAAAAACACACAAGGATGGCAAACATGGTCAGAGGTATGTTATGACTTCTGCAATAAAGAAGAATCATATAAAATAGTGCCTTTAGCTTGGCAGTGACTTGGACGGATATGATCAGAGATGTAGTAAACAATGAATGACGTAATTGAAAGAGTGAGCAGAGAGTCGCTATTCTTCCTTTCTTAAAATACACAAAATAGGGGATACACAATTCAATTACCAGGCAACAGCTTCAAAACAAAAAAAAGTGAACTAATTTTTCATATGGAACATAATTAAATTCCTCCAGAAATTTGTGGAAATTTGAATGAATGTGCACAAAAACTGACTAGACTTTTTCAATGGGAATATATCAGTCAGGAGCTACTGACTGCAGTGGCAAGTCCTCATATTACGGACTGTCTGAAGGATTTGCTAGGGGAAAGATTTCACAATAAATGTCTCTTCTTAGTTATATACTTTCTCTAAGTTCTGCCACTGGCCAGTGTCAGAGATAAGGAATTAACCTAGATGAGTTCGGTATCTGGCTCTATACAGCTGGTTTTAAGTTCTTTTCCTATTTATTTTTTGGGTTTATAAGTTCCATCATTGGAAAAATGTGTTTGATTAAGTAAGGTTTATAGCCCGTGGGAAGGGAAGTCTGTTCCAAAAAGCTTAAAAACACACATAAATCTACCAAGGAATGTTCAGCTTGGAGAGACTATAGAGGTGGGAGGGTCAGTTTTGAGCAATAATTACAATTGGATGCATCCAGTTATTCATTCTCTTAGCCCACATCCTGTATCTTTGCAGGCAGCTTCTACATCCACGCTGAAATCTGCAACCACCCTTGCCATAGGATGGTTAGGTAATGAATATAAAAAGCTGCTGTATTCCTGCTACAAACTACAGCAATATATACATCTATGTCATCTTTGGAATCATGATGGGACCCAGGGTCACACGCTTCATAATCGATTATTGCCTCTGAGAAACATAATCATTTTATTTATCAGGTATGACAAGGTACTACATTGGTTTTACAGGCTCTTGAGATGTTATCATTCTTAATGCTGCATCTCCAAAAGTCATGTCACTATGGGGGAATGTCAGTTTGCACTTAAGAAAAAGAAAGGTAAGGAAGACATACATCCTCCCTCTTGCTGAACAGCTAGAAAGGGGGTACTCAGTCTAGGTTCCCTCAAGAGTCAATGAAATCATGATGTTAGTGAGTGTTTGCAGACTCTACTTTGTGAGGCTCTTGGAGGTGCTTTGTTTCTATGCAGAATGGCTAAGCTAGATTTCGCCTAGACCCCTAACTTTAGGAAAGTTGGAGATAGCAGAGATAAAGCCTATCTTAAACTCTAGCTTTTTTTTTTTTAAAAAAAAACTAGGCAGAAAGGACAAAAATACATTTGAAATCACTAGGTGAAATAGCAAGACATACAAGTAATCATGTCTTTTTTTTTTTTTTAAAGGGTTGAAGCTGTTTGCCTTTGTCAAACAAAAATGACTAGATTTGGGAAGGCATATCAGGAAAAAAGGGTCCCTGTAAAAGGAGAAGCTCAGAATTATTGTGAGTTCCACAAGTATGATAGTTTTAACTGCACAGCTTATGAGTGCTTTATGATATACACATTAACTTTAGTCAACCTGAAGCCGAAAATATGAGAGGTAAAGAGAATTAATTATTTGTGAGTTTGCCCCTTTTTCACAAATTGTTAACCAAAGATTCTTGTCCCATAGCATAGGTTCTTCAAGAGTTTCTATACTGAAGCAAAAGCCTTACTGAGACCAGGATATGAGTTATTTCTTGACTCCCATCACATGATTTATGACATCAGGTTATTGCTTTTTCTTAGAGCATCCCATTGTGAAATATAATGTAGATTTTGAAAACTCTCTGCTTTGGCCTAGAATGGAACTGCTATTCTCATAGTAACTGTAGAAAATCCTGAAGAGACAACCCTGCAATAATGTGAATGCTCAGAAAATAAACAAAAAGTACATCAAACTTCTCTGTTCTAGAAGCTTCATGCTGTAGGAGCCAGATTTTGGGTTGGTAATTCCTTTAGAAACTTTATCTTTCTAAAATATTCCTCATTTATTCTTATATCATTTTATAGTTATTATGTACAGTAACAAAATCTGAAGACTTGGATTAAATGTGGAGTCAAATAAAGGAACATCAAAATACTTGTTGTGATTCAGGAGGTCTGACCTTGTTAAAATGCCACTCTAGGATCTTTCATGCTTGAGAGGACTAGAGTAGATGTACTATATCAATACAGCACTTTATCTGTGAGGAGGTAGTACCTGTTTAATTTAATACACTAAGAGTAGCAGTATTCATGAATTTAATCTTCAGAGATAGTGAATTTTCATCCTCAAGATTCTGCTTTTTCATAAAGTGAATAATTGTCTGCAAGAATATAAATTTTCTGTTAAGGATAGTTGTGTGTTTTTATTTAGTTAGTTTATTTCCCTTTGAGGAGAAATAGCCACCAAACATTCTTTAATGTTTGAAAATGTATCACATTTTGAAACTGGTCACCTTCATCCAAATCAGCAGTTGAATACAATCTTAAAACAAAAAATAAGATGGTTAACCAATCTGAAATATTTTGTTCTTAGAAATTATATTTTAATATAGGGGCTTTCTTTTTTTTTTGTCTGATAAAAATTCGGAGAACGTATATAATAAAACTCAGGAAACCTATTTTTCATCAGAAATTCTCATTAGCTGAAAATTGGTTTAGACCATGTTTCTAAAGATGAACACTTGTACAAGCTTGTTGCTATGGACTTGGTTTGTCATTTAAGAGCACAAACTGATGCTGGTTTTGAAAAAAGAAAAGGGCTCTTTAACACATCATTTCTAAACCTCTCCATGAGAGTTTTAAGTAGACATTGTCAGGTATTATGCTGGTTCCTTTAGCCAGAGCATACTGAAGAGATTTTACATGGTGGTGACAACACAGGTTTAAGTCTGTTTGCTTTTGTTCTAACTACTACTGGGTATTTTTTCCCTAAACCGTAACAAAGTCAAAGTAATGAATTGCTGGAGATGAGCATTTTTATGGCCTTTTGTTATTGCAGAGGAGGAAAAAAAACCAAAACCAACCAAACAAAAAAACCCCAAACACTGGCTGTATTGTGTTTAATAGTTGCTGTGCACCCAACCAACAATTATTAAAAGATGCAGTCAAATACCAATATGACCTGAAATGCTTCATTGCATTCTGCTACAGCACCTACAGCTTGTGCTTTATAAACCATATTCACGAGGATTTAAGTGCTGAGTCCAAGTAATATTTGTGTGATAGTGTTCCCAAAGGAAAACTCAGACACTGCAGTAAGTGATGTTATCAAAGAGTTAGCAGCACTACTGAACACACCCAGTCAGGTTAAGCCACTCTCTGTACATGGTGCAAAGGGTTGCCACCTCAAAATTATTCTGCACGTACAGGGAATAACTAAGAGTATGACTGGATGAGTGAAGAGTGTGTCATATAACAGGAAACTAAAATAGCTTCATATCACCAAAATGATTGCATAGCGAGTGGGGTGGGGAAACAGCTATTTGAGCTGTAAGACAAGTTAATGCCTGACACAGGAATTAACAACTTTCATTCTTTATGTTTTTGGTAGGCACCTAAAGGTTTCTCAGTGGAGTTGTGATTCTTGTGAAGTTAATTCCTGTTGAGTTTGTGCTGGCCGAGAGGCCTCTGGAAGCGCTCTGTAGACTACCTGTACACTACTATCTGCAGATCATGGGCTGAAAATTCTAGTTAATTACCCAAACCTGAAAAAATTCAGGATGGAAATGAAGATGAAGTTTCTAACTGTAAGAAAACTGTGGTTGTGTGTCAGAGTATGCCAAGAAAAGAAATGGTAGCATAAATCCTAATTGGCTTCCAAGCTTGACTGATTTATGAATAAGATGATAAAAGCCCTAAGAATTTAAATTTAGGACTACTTTATGTTTTCCTCTATGTGCCCTTTACATCTTCCTAGAAAATAAATAACTGGCCAACATGCAAAGCCTTTTAAAATTTAGCTGAAGTTTTTGAACATTTAACCATCCTAGAAATCATTTTGCAGGCTGCTAAACTATTTCTTCGGTGAAATTTTAGAAGAAACTAGAGAATATGTGCATGGTCACACATTTAGAGCTTTTTCATTTAAGATCTGTGGATATATGGCAGCAAGCTGGAGTTCCTATACCTTCATGCTGAACATATGGGTGTATGCAGTAATTCTGATGATTTTGGAAAGCATGTCACCACACCGCTTCTGCGTGCTTGGGTGGACCTGCTGTGTGTGTTGCCCAGTTTTTTCCATAGAGGTCTTCAGTATGTCCAATATCAGACTTTCAATTCCTAGACAGCATTCACTAGTTTTATACTCTGAGCTACATGAATATAGGGCACAACAGGTCTGGATTAAATCAGCAGCTACTGACTAGAACAAGATCAAGATATGCTTGAAAGGTTAAAAGCAAGAAAACTTATGTTCAGAGAGAAATTCTCACCTATTCCATGGCATAGAGTAGCTGAACATGGATAGTTTTAGTATCACTTATATTTTGAGGTAAAACCAGTTTATTTTAAATAATTCTGAGTGTGATTTACCTAAACCATTTTATTGCACAAATAAAGTGACTTGAGCTATGGCCAGGTTTGCCCTCCCTGTACCTGTCACAACTTAACATTCTTTAGATCCATTAAGAAAAAATGTAAATTTGCTAATGTAGATTTGCAATTTTCAACATATTAATGGTCAAAACAGTTGTTAAAGGACAATTTAGTTGGACAAGCACATTTTTAAGAGATGTAATACATTCTCTGAAGGCCATCATTCTGCTGACTTGAGCCCTACTGCATTTTTAAATTCAAACAGCCTGGGATGAGGCTTTTTGCCTGAATCCTTATTACATCGACATCAATGGCAAAAATCCACTCACTTCAAAGGGAAAAAGATCTGGCATTAGCAAAGAATCTTGCCTAAAGTCCCTTTGCCTGAAAATCACTTGCCTGGGATGTGATCCCTGTTTTGCAGACAGTTTGGGTCACTTCTTAGGCACAACACGAAAACTTTATACTTAAATTATGTGGCTAAACTGTTATGATGACAATTAAGTTAGCTCTGTAAAACAAGAGCTTAGATTATTTTAAAGTTTACCTGACTAAGCCGGAGTTGAGGGACACAGAAATGTCACATAAAGCCTGAGCTCCTGGAAAACATTTGTTACCTTTGAGGCAGATTGGTGCAATGCAGTGTTATTGACTCACTTTTAATATTGAGCCAGAAAGGACGACTTGTGTTTTTTTTAAATATCATGTGTTCCTGTTCTAGGATATATTTCTGCTCCACCAGAGTCAGGTAATTCAGACAACTGCTTCTTCTCCCCTTCTTCCACCGGTTCTAACCAGTAGGCAAAAAGGTTTTTCTCCACATTAAAGAGTTTCCCTTTATCCTCATGGAATTAGCCCTAAAAGGAAGATGCAACTTGCGTCCTTGCAGAATATACTATAAACAAGTGCTTAAAGCTTGGCTATAGAAAGACACGGTTTCTTATTTCCTTGGACTGAGGTGGAAATTAAAGTTATGTTAGTTGTCTCCTGGGATATTGATCTAAACACTGCTGCCATTTGAAGACTGCTGATGTGCACTTTTTGCATAGATGACTAGTGATAAGTGTACTCAACCAGAGTCCCCTTGAAGCCAGCAAGACTCACTTGACTCACATCGACAGGAGCTGAAACTTTGTAGCCTGCTGACTTTGACATACACGTAGGGTAAGGTAAGCAGGTTAGTTTCCTTTAATCTCCTTATGCTTCTCCTTTCTGCTTCTTTAACCCAATAATTATCTAAGATAAATTATGTAATTGATTGTTCGGAGAAAATAGTAACTTAAGCAACTGAAATTCTTTCCTGTTCTTTAGGTCTAAATTGCAATACTGCACAGCTCTGTAACTGCAGCCCTCAGAGCATCCTCAGCCATGCACGAGACAGGTTAAAATGCAGACAAAACACCTCCTGTTGATATTTCTTCTTGGCTTGTCTTGTTAATGCCATCACCCTCAACCAAGATGTTAGTGCTCTCTCAGAGCTCATGGACATGCATAGGTACTTTGCTCTGATTTTAGATGGTAGACAATGCTGATGGTTGCAGTGCCAAATTCCTCTTGTAATTTAGTGTCTGCTCTCTGACGGGGGAAGGCATTGTTCCTTCCCATGACATCTTGTGAGGAAGTGGCCAAATTACATCAAGTTGCTTCAGGCCTTGCCCAGTTGAATTTTTGGTATCTTCAAGGAAATTACTCCACCTCTCTGGACACCTGTACCAGTATTTGTGAACCTTCACGGTGGGAAAAGTTTCCTTATACCTATTTGGATAACAACATGTGTCTGCTGCCTTTTGTCCTTGCACTGTGCACTCTTGAAAAGCATCTGGTGGTGTCATATCTAAATCGTCCCACCAAGTAGTTGTGGACAGCATATATGATAGGTGCTCACCTGACTGCAGGATGCCACATGGATATACAAAAAGAAAGTGATTGCTGGAAGGGGGCTAAAACATGAGGATTTGTCCTCCTCTTTCCCCAGGACAACTATTTCTGTACCATTTTGGATAGATTTTATCTACCTTGTTCTAAAAAAATATTGTGCAGTGGCAGTTTCACTGTCTCCCTAAATACTGGTGTCCTGTGATCACTCTTGGTTTCAGCCTCCTCTTCTTTCAGTTTAGCAATTCAGTCAACAACTTGAACTCTCTCACTTCTCCTTTCTGGATTCCCTACAGCTGGACCATATTTTTCTTCGGCTATGGTGTCCATAACTGGATGCTCTGTTCAGTGGAGCAGAAAGGCATGTTTATGCCTCCCAGAGGGTATTTGTCTCTGCAAGCACCTTTTTAATTTCTAAGTCTTTCACTAATCCTGGGGTTCCAGCCAACAGGCAATGTGTTTGCTTAGGAAACAGCAGGATGCAAATGAGTGGCAAATCTTTGCTTTGGGTAAAAGAAAGTGTGTATCATAAGGTTTTGAATTTTTCATTGAATAAGGATGTCCAGAACAACTGTATAGAGGGGTCACTTAACCTAGTATGATCAGACTAGATTCCCCTATCCGCTCACCCACTGCAAATCTGTCTCTGTCTCTGCCTTCTTACTTTAGGCAGGTACAAGGATGTGTTACCCTCCCATGCTGTATGCAGCTTTAACATGCTGAGGTGTGAAATGTGAGACTGCCATTCAGAAATGGGTTCATCTTGTCAGAAGATCATAAGGTTATAGTTGTATTGGTAACTTTCCTCACAGCAGACTGACAGAGGTTTATGCATTTTTCTTTTTCCATCCTCAGCTCTTCTTTTACTTTCTTGATTAGTTGCCATTCACAATAGTAAGGTTTTATTGGAATCATAAACTCTGATCAGAATTCAGTCTTGATACAAAATAATACTGTATTTAGCCATCACTTTAAGAGTTAATGTCTAAATAGATGTGGAAAAAAAAAAAAGAAAAAAAGGAGGGCTTTAGAGAAGTTGCCAGTCATTGGTAGGGTTTTCCTTGAATTTTCCTGCAATATTTGAAATACAGTCTCGTTGTGACAGACACTTATCTTGCAACTCTAGTGCATATAGTAGGCTCTAAGTTGAATCATGTCTAATAGTTTCAATTTCTTTATAGGGTATGTGTGCTCACGACTGATGCAGTGAAAGACAGTTCATAGGAGGCAAATGCTTGTTCACAGATAAAACTTCTTAACTTTACATGACCAAGATTTTCTAATCTGTGAGCTTCAAGTGAGCTTCAAGTTAGGTAATTATATGTAAGAACTTGAGGAAATGTCCTATACCTCAATAACTCACATGGGGACTGTTTTCCAGAAGTATTCTACAAACCCTCCATTCATGAATTATGGATTCATGGGCAGTTAATATCAGGTATAAAAATATGAAGAAGTTTTCTAAAATTAAATTATTTGAAAACTGGGGCTGATTTTACTTAAACCCTAAATTTAAACCTGGATTTGATCATACTGTCATATCAGATATACACATGTCCAGATCAGCTGACCATATCTTGAAAAAGGATGGTTTTTTGTCAAGTGAAGAATTTAAAGGTCCCAGATCAGGAAAGCTTATGAATTTGTATGACATTTTGGGAAGCTTGTCAAAGCTGTAATGCAAGCCTGGCCTTTTTAAATCTCACTGAATTGTATTTATTAACCTTGGAATAAAAAAAAATAGGACCATTTGCAAATCTTATTTTGATAATTAACATGCACAAGTGATAGAAAGCAAACAACCACCTTCCCCTGGACACCTACTCCTCATTTGCACATGCTAATTACTTATATTTGCATACACATATGAAAACGCAGAGCTTTCCCCATTAGCACTGATATTATTCCTCATTAAGTTAAGTAAATACCCCCAAAATAGAAACACAGTTATAACTAGATTTAACATTATTTTACATAGACTAACAGCCAATGCCTTCTTCAGGCTTTTTGTCTATCCTGGATAGTAACATTAAAATTGAAAAAGCTGCACACTTTGATATTGCAAACAAATCAGACTGTGTCTGGGTCACCTCCTGACGCTGTTAGGGTTTTGGTCTGCAGTTGTCAGATGTTGGAAACCTGAGCAACTGTTGGCACAGGCTGCTCATCTGCATGCAGCTAATACAACATTTCCTCTGTGTGAATTCTGAATACAACTTTACTCAGCCTTTGCATCACTTCTGAATCAACATGGGCTCCACAGGCCACTCCATTTTAAACAATGAGTTTGGAACGAAAGGGAGTGGAGAAAGACGTTCAGTTTTTGCCTGGAAGTCAGGATGGACATCGCATTATGATAGGTTCTAGTTTGTGGGTGGGATTTTGGTGGATCTGGTTAAGGACCATGGAAATAAGTTAAAAAAAATACTAGGAAGTCATTCAGACTATTACTTGAACCTCTAGCTGATAGGAAATTTCAGCTCAGGACATCATAGATGAATAGGTCATCACACCGGGGTGAATATTTAGCTTAAGCCCACAGTTTACATTCGAAGAGTAATATTTAAATGCTCTGAAAATAGCTCAGTGCTGGTCTGTTCTGGATTTTCCAAAGATATGGGCTCTGTGGCAATCTCATTGCTCCCCTACCCCCTGACCTGTGCTAGCCAGTCAGCTGAGCTGGGTTTACATCTGCCTTGCATCACCAGAGCAATGCAAAGCAGTCACAGAAAACCAATGCAGCTGTCCTGGTCTGCGAAAGCATTGCTGCTTCCAGGTATACTTCTGCAAGCAGAAGTCTTGGTACAAAGATGGCAATATGCTGAAAGCTTTTGGAGTTTCATTAATGACACACTCATTTACCTCATAGCAAGAAGCTATCAGTGGGGAAGCTGAAAGATGCACCTCCATAAGTGGTGGTGTTTAAAGAATGCTTTCATAATCTACAAGGGGTGGTGAGCAGGGAAAGA
>NW_010266097.1:69105-109393 GCF_000690775.1 Eurypyga helias
GAATTTACAGGTAACAGCTACTGCACTTTCCAAGCTGAGAGAAATTTAGGCAGAAAGAGCCTTCCAAACTGGATAAAAAGTAGAGAAAATTCAATGTTGAGATACAAAAATAGTGGATAGTATCTTAAAATACTCATGTGTTTATTTTATACAGCTGGCTATGCAAATTCTACATTAACTATTTCAGGTCTAGCATAAGATCTGTGAATTATAAATAACCTAATGAAATTCTCATTGTGGAGATAAGGTCAGTTGAACAAAATTGCTAGAGTGCATGAAGACCTTAATTGTGAATAATAAAGAAAATGATGCAAACCTGCATAAATCAAAATACTCTTTTACTTTGAATGCATTTTGCAGTTCCAGGCACCTAAACTCAAAAGTAGACAGAGCAGAAATGGAAATTATTTTGTAATTTGTAGCAACAACTATTAAAAGTGAGATCATTCACCTTAGAGAGGAAATAAAATAAAATAGCCAGGCCATGATAAATGAATAGAAATAAATATGCTATACAGATTAAGTAGATGGAGAACTCTGGTTAGCACTTTCTTTAAATGTTAGAACAAACAGTATTTCCTGAAATTGAAAAGCAACAAATTCTAAACTGGAAAGCAAATAATTTTTGCAGTAATGTTAGAATTAGAATTTAGAATGTGTTGTTACTTGATATCCTGGTGATCATAAAGGTAATAAGCTTAAAGAAGATTAGTAAAGGTAACACAGCTGGGATTCTTGCAGGTTTGTATCCTAAGTCTTTCCTCTTTCTTTGTCTCATTGCCATGTCTCCTACTTGCTGGATTAAGAAAGTGGCTTGTGTCCTGGGCAGGAGACACACTACTGATTAGTTAATAGGTATTTCCTCAAGGGTGAGATTACTATTTTAACAAAACCTTTCCTCTTTCTTTCCAAAAGGCTGGTGGAGCTTGACAGCTTGGAGACTTCTCTGACTGAAACTGAGCAAGATGTTCAAAAGAGAAACAGATAGATATGTTATCAGATTGAAAGAAATGAGGATAAATGTGCCCTGCATGTCCCTAGAGAAATATAATTTGCTCTAGGCTGCAGTTCAGGTTTCGTCCTGGAGTAGCTTCTAAGGACACTAAACCCAGAATACCACCAGGTCTGGGATATTGCAAAAGACACTGTGAGCATTTCCAGTATTGGCTGAGCAGTGAAATCTGACAGTGCTCCAGCAGCAGCTGAATGGGGAACCAGGAATACACCACTGATGAGGACTGCTCTTCTCTTGCCCCTTGCCCAGCTTTGAAGCCAGCTGGAGGGGCATGGTGAGAGATGGAGAGCCATGCCTGGTGGAATGCAGACACAGTGGATCAGTAGGTTTTCTGAGAGAAAGCCAGGGCTGAAGCACAAATTTGACATATGAGAACTTGAAAAAGTTACACAGCAGCTAGATTAGAAATTTTTGGCAATGTATTTCTGTTTGTTGGAAAGATCATGTGTCAAGTTAAGCTTGCTGACTTCTTCCTAAATGCAAGAGTTATGCACTTACGCATCTCCAGTAGTTGTGGATATTCACTTCATATTTAGATAAGCTTTTTATTTGCTCTGACCTTGTCTCTGAGAAATAAGGATGTTTCATTTCTTACACTCTTTTCAGCTCACAGTACTAAAAGAGCATATGCTGTTTCAAATGAGTGAAGAGCATTTACTTTCAATCCAACATCACTTATTGGGATCAAACAAAACTATGTGAACGAATAAAATGACTCCAAGAGACATTTTATTGTCTCTACACATCTCTTCTGTACAAACATACAGCACTTTGGAAAGTAAAATATACTCTGCCATCACATGCTGGTCAAGATTCTTCAAAATCAGAACGCGCAATGAAAAGCAAATGAAGTTTTCTGAGCTGTGGAACATCTTATGCGAATAATCTAGTTTTTATCTTTACCCTACTATTACTTTCAAAGAGCAGTGTTGAAAGATTTAAGTGGTACATTTTGATCTAGAGTGCTCTGCATCCTCTAGTTTGCACAGAAAACTTTTCCATTAGTGCTCTTTAAGCCTAATGTGAAACAACTTTAGGAGTCTGCAAGCCATGTTATATCTTCCTGATCCACCTTTACTGTAGGGAGGCAGTAATAGATTGGGTGCTGTGATACGTCTTGAAAAGCACACATTGTGGGGCTCCAGTGAGAACAGATTTCCATGGAAAAAGCCCCATTTCTTACCATTGTGAAAACCTGTGTTTGATAAAGGTATCTGTATTCTTACTGGATAACTGTAAACTTACTGAGACACTCCTTTTGTGGGATTTACATAGTAAAAAACATAGAAATGAATGAGTTTTACCAAGAGGTCAGGCACATTTGCAGTTTATTCAAGGGAGATTAAGTAGCAGGACTTTGAAGTGGGAGGTGTAGAAATGCATCCTTGAAATTCTAATTTTTCTGTCGTTTTAGGAAATGTATGTGTGTGCCAAATTATCTCGTTGTTCTTCTGATGTTTTTATCAGATCCATGTGAAATGCAGTTGGTTTCAGTCTTGAAATGCAAATTTGTCTTATGCTGCTCTTGCTGCCAGTAGAAAGACTAAAAATACATATGTAATGATGTTCCTGGAACGCTTGCAAATGCCTTTAGATGATGATTCCAGGTTCTTTCCTTCTATCCAAAATAGCATTAATTTCACAGGCTCATTTTAGCCAAAATGTATGATGTTGTTTTTAAATTAAAAATTCCTCTGAGGATAAAATGACAACTATTAGAACAACTTTGCCAAGTAGGTAGGTCACCAAAATGGAGCCTGGAAAAAAAAAAAAAATTCTGCCAATTTATTATGCTTCCATCTGGTTTCATGATTTTCTTGTTACTTTAAACATTCTTTGCAGTATTAGAATCCCAAAACAGCCCACAAGCCTGGTAATTCAGGAAGGCTTATAATTGAGGCAGATCCATTTAATTTTGTTAAACACAGAAAAATGAGAAAAGTAATGAAAAAGTAAGAAAAAACAGCATAATCATCATAACCAAAGAAAGTTGTTACAAAGGCTTCTGACTAATGCCAACAGATTTTGAAAGTAGGGAGATTTTAAGGCTGGTGCCTAAAAATACAGTTTTAGGAAAGCATACAAAAGTGACTATTTAAAGCTTGGATTCAAGAACGTTTTTTTATTAAATCTGTATTTAAAAACTGGCCTGAGTGGAGGCAGAACTAGACTGATTTCAAGAGGCAAGACACTGTTTTTCAAGGAAGCTCTAAGTACCTGTTTTTGTTTTTATGGCAACCAGGAGCACTCAGAATTTCTGAAAACCAGGCATTTTGAAGACTTTAATCACATAAACTTAGAAGGGCAAAATGAGACATATTTAAACTTGATTATCTGTTGGGTTGGGCTCAATGACATATTTTTTTAATGCATCTGTAATTGTGGAATTAATTTTGCCCAACTTCAAATATACAGTGTGGATGTTTCTGTTTGATTTGGTTGTCCACGTTGCCTGCAGTCAATGAAGAGAAGAAGCATGATACAGATCTCATCCTTAAGTAGGTATCTAATGCTGGTCACATGAATCTTCCCCTACAAGGCCACATTTCTCTCCATGCCTCTAAAATGAGTGTAGGATGGGTGTCAACACCACAGATGTCTGAAATGTGAAGAGAGACATCTTGTCCTGGATACTAAAATCCAAGCATCAACTTGAGAGTGTTTTACTTCAGTCTTTATTCTTTCTTTCAGCACTTTTAATGTATGATATGATGATGTCCCTTTAATTATTCTTTTTTCCCATGGTGTGCACAGGTGGAAGAGATTTATGTTACTTGATAAAATTAACTTCATTCTTGGTGCAATAAAGAAAGTGAAAGTGCACTTAAGAGTTATAAAAATCTTGGCTCTCAAACCATAACATTTCTGCAGTGTGGGTATTTCAGGGGTCTTATTGCTGAAGGTGCTTAAACTAGCCTAAATGGTCATTGGTGATAGGAAATCAGCATCAGTAGTATAGTAAATCTCTGAGTTGTCTGGATGGCAGTGAGAGGTTAAATACTATAAGGAATGATATCAGCTAATGCTACATAGAGAGTTTTGAGAAATACCACATCCAAAACTCTGGAGAAAGAGGCTTTAAAGTATAGCTAATAAAACATAATGTGGCTAACCTGGAGTGATTCAAGGTGAAATTCAGTTTCCAGAAAATTCTTAGTCCTTTGATGAAAGCAAACTTTGCTATTGTAACTATTATTACAATACAGTTTCTAAAACTGCAGGACTGTATCATTCTGACTTAAAACGACATATAGATTGATAATTAGCTGCAGAAAAGGATTTGAAATTACATACAGTATCAACAAAGAAAATAAGTAACTGAAATGCTTAGCAAAAATTACAGGTTTTTAATGACAATCAACTCAGCTTCATTTTAAATTGCTATAGAGACTGAAGGTCATTTCAGTCATCAGACAGGCATGATTTATTCTCTAGAACCTAGTACGCACACTCCAAACCAAAACAGAAATGAAGGATTTGCAGCATATTATATGTTACATATTGGCACTTAGGAAGAAAGTTTCTTGCATGTAGAAAAATTACTTTTTTTTAGCTGTAGCATGGTAATTGTTTGAAAAACAACAACAGCAAACCCAACAGAAAACCAGCAAGCTGTTTCTGAAACACAATGCACCAACAAAATAAGAAATGGAATTAAGTGAGAAAAATACATTTGCCGAGGATAGAATCAGACAGAAGGGAGAATTTATAGCCCTGTGCTAATTTCATCATCTCAGACCCTGAGCTGGATGGAAGAATGACAGAAAAGGACCTTATCTAATAGTTGTGACAGAAGTGATGAGACTGAAAGATGATAATCTTAATCTGAACTGCTACTGAAGATTCATCTTCATAGAGTTAAATATTAAACTTTCTCATAAAAGCGAAGTGTTTGCACTTAATATATTTAGAAATCAGAACAAGGAAGAGCTTCTCCTTCCGTCTTGTTTTCTACAGCTTTTTGGCATAAACTAAGTATCTTAAATATGCTAAGGAAATCAGGTAAATGTATGCTGAGCCTGTATGCTCATTCACTCACATTACCAAATTGAGAGAGTTGTAAATGTGTTTGTAAACAGTAAGTTATGGGCTTAGGAATTTGCTGTGCTTCAGAATTATGCAAGTCATATAGTTCTGTACATTTACTCTTCCAGAATTTTCAAACAAGATCAGGCAGGGTTTCTAAGGGAATGGTAGTCCCACTTGCTGAAAAAAACCCTTAAGTTCAGTGTTTTACTAGCTGGCGGTCTGCTCTATAAAAAAGTAGTACAACAGAGAATGAATCAGCTTTGCCAGTATTTACACCTCAGCCTTTTACTTAATTGTATAAGTGTAATTTTTTTTTTTTTTTTTTTTTTCTTAAGCTTCTGAAAAGCTCAAGAAATCTACTAGGACACTTGAATTGCAGCATGGCTTTGGAGTTTCTTTTGCCCACCACTTTTTGACTATCTTTCTTGTTGTAAGGTCAGACTAGCCAGCAGCAGCTCATCTTCAATATTTCCTAGCTTGATCTAAGGATTTGTCCACCTCAAAGTTCCTAGTGTCCTAAAATCAGCATAGTCAAAACTGAATTTTTATTCCTTCCTTTACCAAACATCTACTCACCCTATTTCTTCAGCCATAGGGAACTTGGCTGTTCTATGTTGCTCTGCTGGGTAGATTCAGCTTGACTTTGACTCATCTCTGAGCCCTCCCAGCACAACCAGATCTAAGAATTTTGGGTGATGCAATGTTTTTAGGATTTGGCTTGTCTGCAGGAGAAATCACTTGTTCAGATCATTCTCATCTCACACCCTCATGTCCTCCTCTTACTTCTAACAACCTCTTTTTCATATATGTACATCTTTTTAAAACAGAGGTGAAGCGACTGTTTCTGTAGTTCGTCATTTAAGGGAATAAGACACCTTTTCCCTTTTTTGCATACCTTCACTGGAAATCTGCACAGCATTCAGCACGAAACACTCATGCACTTTCACAGACCTCCACAGCCTTTCCCATCTCTGCTAGTGGTCTCCTGCACCAATTGAGAGGTTGAACTCAGATATAGCCTACGGTCTTCGTGACTGCCTGTTTAAAATATTAGCTACTTGTTTTCTTCCTTTCTTCTCCTTCACCCCTAAAGGGGAACAAGAAGATGTGACCTCCTCAGCCCCTTTCCAATCATATTTTCTGTAATTTTGTAGGTAAAACCCGCAATCTGTTCATAGAACCAGTTCACTGCTTACCTTCACATTTTGTTTGGAAACACTTTGCGATGTTGTTGATGATTAGGCAGATAGTTTATTGAAGCTGCTGCTTTTCAGACAGATCTGATTGTTTGATGATTCTCTTTATGTCTCCTACCTTCTACAAAATCTCATGCCTGACCTCTCTGTGGCAGCTACCCACCTGTGGTCAGATACTTGCACAGTAAGCAGTGCAATGATGCTCTGGCTCCCTAATGCTGCTAGGTGAAGATTAAAAATTGAAGTTAATAGTTCTGAGTGGACAAAGTCTAAGGCTCCATACCAATTATAAGAAAAGGTAAAAGATTCTGTCCTTTCCAGCACTAAAAAGTCCTCACTTGCTGAACTGTAGGTTTTATGGTTTATAATGAGTCGCTAACCCAATCTAAGAAGGTACGTGTATTGTATAAAGTAACAGAAATGACATAGAGTAACAAAATTGATCCAGCAACTAAATTTCTTAATCAAATACTGATAGTCAAGACTGTAGAAAAAAGTATCTACTGCTGCTCTTAGGGGTGTCTGTGGTGTTTGGTGAGCCTATTTGACGCTGAAATATTTACTATATAGAAGTAAAACCCTGCTAACAATGTCTGATTGCAAGAATTGGTCATTAGCACATTACTTGTGATAGGTAAAGACTTATAAATATAACCAAAACCAACACGATCAGGCAAAGATCTCAAATGTGGTCCTGTCACAACTGTATTTAGGTTGATTATTAGCATTAATTCCAACCACCATGTGTGTTGGATTCAGTCAGGAAAGAGTTACCTCTCTTTACCACGGCTGCTATGAAGCTGTGTTCCTGGATTTACCCTGAGAAATGTCTGATAAGGTCTCAGCTGGTGCTGGGGAATGCCTGCACCAGATTCAAGGTCTCTCTCCACTTCTCATACCGCAGCTGCATTCCCAGCTCTCGCTGTCTTGGTACAGGGAGTGTAGGGGACACACAGTTCAGACAGATGACCCAAATTGACCAACGAAGTATTTCATTCCATAGTATTTCATGCTCAGGGCAGAGGCGAGAAGGGGGTCTGGGAGCCATTACTCTTTCTCTCTCTCTCTCTCTGACTTCCTGGCACTTGCTAACATTATCCCTGACTCCTGCGTTAGCTGCTTTGCTAACTCTTGTGCTGGCTCATTCGTGAGGGAGTTGGTGGATTTGTTTAGTTTTCCCGATTATGCTATCGCTGATAGGGTTTGTTTGGAATCTGCTGTGACAGCTCTCAGGCTTCGGCCCTCAGGCTGCAGCTCTCTGCCTGCGATCACTCTCAGGCTGTGGCTCTCAGGCTCTCTGGGTCTGACTCCCACTGCTCAACCCTTGGTTGTGCATTGGTCAGTGGGTGGTGAGAAATTGTATCGTAAGTTTTATTTTCTATTATTTTAATTACTTACTAGTATTTGTATACATTAAATTAGATTTAATCAGTAAATAATTCTTATCTCAATTTTACAAACTTCCTTATTTCTTATTCCTCCTATTCTTCCCCTCCACTGGAGGAGGGGAGGGGGGGGATTTGTGAGACCAGCTTTGTGGTATTTTGCCAACCAGAGTTAAAACACACCATGTCTGTTAGTGTACAAAGAACTTCAGCACAGGACTGAGCGTGAGACGTGGGAGCAGAATTCACCTTCCTGCTTTTTGTCACATAAACATAAATGCTGAGATCAATTATACAATATCCAGACTGTGTGCTAGCTCATTTCTCTCCCAGCAAGGAATCATGTACCCTCCAGAAGTTCAGTTCTTCTTAAACTTCTCAGAAGCTGGGACAAAACATTATCTAATGGAGATTGCATACCTTCAGAATGTCTGAAACCATGAATAAAATTAGTTCATCCACCCGAGATGTGTCATTACTTCTGCATAACCATATTGCTTGAGGCATCCTGCTGTCTTTATTGCAAACCAATCCTCACACTTATAAGGATATCACACATTTATATTGTAATGTGAATATGACTAAATTTTCCTGATTCGGAAGCAAAGAAATACTGAGCAAGTGGCTACTTCACTTCTGATTGGCTGATGTCATGACGGAGGCCAAGGGTATGAAATGGAGGGAAAAAAACAAAAAAAAAAAGAAACAGCTCCAGGTAAGATAAAGGCTCAGAGTGGCATGACCTGTTTAGCCTCTGACTGGTTAGAAGAGAGGAATGCAGAGACTCGTGGCAAGGCAATGAAACAGATGGACAACTTTGCCCAGACTAGGACTTTTTCCTCTGGAAGACATAATTGCTGGAGGACCTGTGATGAAGGAGATAGATAGAAATGAATATTCTAGGAAACCAAAAAGATTTGGGCTGTATCCTTAGCTGGTGTGAACTGGAAGCTAATGGAGCAGTGAATCAGGGATCAGACCTATTGCAGTCTTCTTGTATCTTCTTTGGGTGAAGTGGTTGGGAAAGTGTTGCTTCTACCCAGGCCTGTGAATAAGAATGTAACTGCACAGTTATCAGATAAGTCAGGAGTAGAGCACAGAGAACATATTTGATGATATATGGAGCATATGTGGCAAGACAAATCAGGATACTACATTATACTTTGCAAATTTATTCCTATCTTTAAATAAAACATTTGCAATGAAAAGAACCATTTTAAGAAGGTAACCCAGAGCCAGACTGTGGCTGCAAATCAGGGAGGTAACTACATGGCTGGATTGCCCTTTAGAAATGCTTGGGTCCAAATTCAGACCTTCTGCATGCTAGGGCAACTTTTTTGCACTCCTACACTGGATATGCATCTGGCAGCTAGCCTTTGTGCTTACACTGCATCCAGGGTATGCAGAAACATTACTTTCAATGCCATACAGCGTTTTATTGCTCATGGGTTGCTAAAGGATTATCGGTAATTGAGGTGATTTGCAGAGAACTCCAATAATAGTCTTTCATTGAACGCTGTGCATAAGACAACGATGAAAATGCATTTCAAGCTGGAAATACGACTCCTATCTCTTACCCAGTCAAAAGCAGTGAGATACTGTACTCTGAGATGGATTTTAATCTCCCTTACACCAGTGGAAATTAGACAAACCTCAGGTAGAATCAGTAGAGTTGCAGCAACATAAATCAATTCCTTTTTCAGCTGTGCATGTAGGGAGAGAGACTTTTTTCCAAATAAGGAAGGATTGAAAGGCATAATTCTCTCTCCTTATATCTTCGTCCCTGTATATACTGATGAATTTCAGGTAGAATGAATCCAGACAGGGTGAAGCACAAAGGAGATCAAGTAATGTTGACAAGAAGTAGTTGGTGACAACAGCAGTTAATGCCAAGTAGGCTGAGAGAGGATTTAGTAGTTATGGCACTAGTACAGGAGGGAGATAAGGCAGAGACCGTCAGCAAAGAAGCAGCAGGGACAGAGTCAGCAAAAGACAAAAGGAATAAAAGGAGCAGCTCAGTGATTAGGAGAATAAAAACCACTTAGAGGTATTTGTCCCCATCACCGGATGTGCTCAGCTGCCACTGCAGTACAAGAGGACTGTGTCTTGACAGAATTGAGTCCTTTTAGCAGGAGGGATATTTTCTGTGATCTACATAGTCAGGTAGTTATATGGCCCCCATCGCCATCATTTTTGAAGGCAGAGGCGGTACTAAAATTCAAATTGCTGTATGCAGCTGAGGTTACCCATTTTGCATGGCAATCTCACCATACCAGTGAATCAACAGAGGGAAGGCTTCACCCCACGACCTTACGGTGGGCTGATATGGGGGCTGATGAGCTGAGAGACTGGCTTTGCAACTCCATCACTGGGTTTCTACTGTTAATACCACACATGAACTTTGTACTATAAATTACTCCTTTAGCTGGTGTCCGAAGATTGATTTTCATAAGGTCAGTGGCATTTTTCAAAGAGCAGAGCAGCAATTTTTGCAGGCTGTTGCTGTTGACATGTCCTGAGCACAAGTTTAGACATTATTGCCAGCCAAGCAACAGGATGTTCAGAGCATTTCTGTACCAACATGAACATGGGACGTAAGAAAGAAAATAATTTCTGTGTGCTTTTGAACTACTTGGAGCATTCATTTTGCTAACAGATTCAAAGCATTGGAGACAACACGCACAAAGCTGTGCTGAGCAGGGATAAAAGAAACAGATTCAGTGCTTTCACCCAGTTAGAAACATCCTGCTGCAGCTTTCTGACAACATTCTGGTGTTATCACTTAGTAACTATATAAAAAAGGTTTCTAAAGCCCTGGCTCTGCTGACCAGCATATGCTTGGAGAGAAAACAAGCTGCCAGTCCCAAGTATATGTTCAGCTCAGAGGACTGATAATTATATTTTCTCTCTTGAAGCAGCCAGAGGCTATGATCATGGTCCAAGACCCACCCGTAGTTAGGTGTTGATCCACCCCAAAGAGTAAAATTTTACTTTTTAGTAAGATAAAGCAGGTGGAAGCTGGCAAATTGTGGCTCTTATCTAGCAGAACATCTTTTTTAATACTTATATGTTTGATTAAATGTGAGCATTATAGGGTACCAGGAAAGAGGCACTCATCTATGTGTGCTCAGCTGTCCTTTGGACAAGGAACAGTATGAAAGATTTCATTTTGCAAGACCAAATCCTCACCTCTCGTACCCACACAAGAGTCTTCTTTTACTCCATCACATGTAAATAATTCTCAGCATGGAGATTTCAAATGTGCAATACTGAGAGTAACAACAAAAGAGGTTAACAAGTGTGGACAATATCCCAGTTTAGCAGGGAGAGCAAAAAACAACCTTCTGCTGGTTTTTTTTGTTCCTGCTTTTAACTTACGCCAACTGCCCCAAAATCTGCTCTGGCAGCTGTGTACCAGCCAGCCAAATCTGGGCACATGCATTTCCAGCAACAGCCCTTTATCCTCAGCCACATCCTTTGTCCTGGCCAGGGTGAGACCATTACTCTGGCCACGCAGACTTTTAGGATTGTGGCCACATTACTCCCATGATCACAGTGACTTTTGGGGCTACTTTGTACTGGCAACTATCTGCAAAACAGCTACAGTACAGATAAGAGTGAGATCCATGGAATTGGTCAGTGTAATGATTTACATTTGGTATGAGCATCACCCAGCTCCTACCAAAGCTGTGCCAGAACAGTGGTGAGAGTTGTATTGCATTTAAATGAGAGCTTGAAAAGCATTTTGAGCTGTTCAGATAGTAAAGACATCTGCATCAACATCCTTAGTCCATGCTTATAAAAGGCACGTATCCCTAAGTACCAGTACACAATTTTAAAGTTCACCAGTGGCATGCAAAAATTAAGACAATACAATCTTGGCCACTGATCTATTGAACTTATTACCAAAAAGAAGAAGAAAAACTATAAGAAACCATTCAGCACAGATGACTTCAATGAGTCCTGCCCCATCTCCTGCAGCAAGCTAATTTCCCACAGAAAATAATTGAGAAAGAATGACAGTTGCAACCCTTGTGTGAGAGAGAGACTGTCTCTCTATCTCAAAGCATATTTTTATGAGATTCTGGAATTGAGCTGGTCTGGGATAATTGTTGCTGGAGACACTGAGAGGCACTGAAAGCACCAGCAGGCATTTTTGACTAAACCCAAGAAACTCTTAAAATGTAAAACGCAGTGTGAAAGGAAAAAAAAAAAAAAAGAGAGAAGGAAGAAACAAAAAAAAACCCGCTAACCTCCCCAAACCCTGCAGTTGTGAAGTAAAAGGAGCCCTCTGAAGACAGACAATAAAGTCGACTCCCTGAAACTGAGTTCTTGCAATCAGAGAAGACACAAGTGTGAATTTTTCTTTCCTCATGCCCTGGAAAAAGGTCTTTGATATTCTTGAGGGAATTTGAAAAAAAAAAAAAATATTGAAAGTGAGTGAACTTCACTTACAACCTTCTTCCCCGTTCATTGGCAAAAGTGTTCGTATTAATTTATGCAGTTGATGCGTAGAGCTGGTCAGATATTTTCTGACAGAATGCTTTCCTGTTTGAAAATGTTGTTTTTCCTGGCATCAATTATTTTTCTGGAAGTTTCTTGTTTTCTTTATGAAGTCTGATCTGATTTATTCATATTTCTTATTGTCCAGAGTTTTGTCTTATAGATACCATCCAGATTAACTGTGCATCTGTGAAAGGGGTCTATAAATATGTGGTGCTGGGGTAGGGGTGCCAACACATGCAGAAGGCCCATAGACATCTTTTAAAAACAACAGAAACCAGTAATTCACTTGCCTCCATTCCTTATGTTAGTTTATTACTTGGCTAAAAAATTCAGGAGCAAGTTAAAACCCAAGGAATTCATTTGCTCAGTAAACACTTCAGGCAATATTTGTTTCTCCCCACCTCTGAAAGCTAGCAAAATGAGGATATCCCTTCTTTTAAATCCTTATATTGTGAAATACAGGTAGATTTTAAGCCTTTCCTCTACAGTACTTAGGAAATGAGCCATATATGCAATGTGGGGAGCAAGGCAGGTCTTTTCCTATTTGGGGAATGGTATTGAATAACATATAAGAATTTTTCTTCTCTTTTTAGTTATTCCTCCAATATAGTTGATTTTGAGATCCCCTTTCAATCCCTGGCTGGCTATAAGATGCCCTGAGAGTGGGAACACATTATCCCATGGGATGTGAGCAGTTCACTAGCACTGCTCTCCTCAAGGCTAATTTTCGGATCAGACATTAAAAGAAAGAAAACTGACATCAGCTACAAAAATGGCTACAGTTTCCCCATCAAAAGTGATTGTTTTTCATCTCCAAGAAAAAAAAAATAGTATAAAGGATTTTGCATCTTTGGTCTGTACAGTTAAGACTCTTTTATGCACCTCTCAGTAACATAATGTTGCCTCAAGAAAGAGATTTCCTCTAAGCATCTGTTTCAGCTGATTGAATATTCTCTTACTATACAAGAGTAGTCCATTGTCTGATGAATACATGTTATTTAATTTTTGAAGAACATGTCAGGGTTTCCTGCGGCTTGTGTATGCAAATTCTCCATGGCTATAAAAGAGCCATCGTTTTTGCTTCTCAATGAATCACTTTTAAAGCTTATGTCAGATAATATTTTTTTTTTAATATAAAAACATGATTTAACACAGAACAATTAAGTAGATGTGAAAAGTTTGCAGAATTAAGATCACTGGCAATGCAGATTGGATTTACTTACAAAGAGCCTTTGTTCTGGACACATTGATATTCTAGATAAGTCCAGACACTTCTGTTTTTTTGTTGTGTCTTTTTATTCCTGGTTTGCTTTAGGGTTTTTTTGTTGGTGTGTTTATTTTTTTTTTTTTGAAGTTGTCTGAGGTTTTACAGTAGCAGTTCTGAGATTTACAAATTACAGTGCTAATCACAAAATGAAGTGGAAATGGGAAATTAGTGTACTGCACAGTAAAGTCTGGCTGATAAGATTGCTGCAGTTCACTTTACGCTTGCTTGGAAAACAATGCTGCTTGAAAAGTCATCTTTGTGATCTGACCTTCCTTTTTACTTACGAAAGAAAAACCTAAAAGACTGTTCTTAACTTGAATTAACTTGGCATCATTACTTTGAGATAAAACCCCGAGTAAAGACAAGGCACACGTTCCCAATTTAAATTAAAACTTTCCATAAGAGAGAGCCTCAGGCTGGTGTAAATCAGGAGCAGCCAGCCAAGGGACTGGGAGAGCATACTGTGATCCAGGCAGCATACAAGAGCCTCATGACTATCAGAACATAGGAGGTTGCTGTGGCTACAGAGGAAAAAAACAGTGTGACTTTTCCAGGACCTTTCCCACAAAATAGTGATGTCCAGCACCGAGGGATTTAGCGAGTGACATACTAATATGAATGACTGGGAAGGAGACATGATATCAAAAAGCTCTAACTAGCCCAGTTTATCTTGGATGCAGTCTGTTTGCCTGCCTACCATGCAATACTTCGTGGCAGTGGAGTTGCAGTGTTGGCTATGATAGCTCTGAAATGGCCAGAGGCTAAGTTTCTCCATCATGGGTGAGCAATTCACAAACAGGATGCACTGCCTAAATTAAATGTTCAGTATTACTGTAAACCTGATACAATCCTGCCCTCGGTGAGCCCTTACCCAGCTGGATAAGCAATTGTCTCTGCCAAAGTTGTTAGATAATGCATTAGACCTATCTTGTATGTCTATGAGGTAACATGTTTTCAGTGATATTAAAGAATAACTCTGGCCACAGTAAAAGCATCTAATAATAGACCCTTGGGGTCCTGAAAAGACAGATTTAACTTTTTTTTTTTTAATGCCAGTATCAGCATACCTACATCAATATTGTGCAATGCAGAATAATGCAAAGATTTTCTTTCTCATATGAGATTTATGTACTCTGAACAGGTTATGCACTTGTGTTTTGTTAAACAATAGTAATTTTTCTTCATATGCTAATTTGTTCAATTTACTTTCTGGTATATAGACGGGCCAAATTGCTAGAAAGAATTTTGGACCAGTCAGTTGCAGGACTCAGGGCAGGCTGTACCTTTTACGGGAGGTGCAGAGGACTCTTTAGCCATATGCTAACTAATCTTGTATGCAACTGGAATGCTATCTGGAAAATTAGAAACTTTGAGTCTCCTGAGTCTTCTCGGTAGATTCCCTTGTGCAAAGCATAATCCTCAAGAAAACATTAAAATAAGGTAGCAAATACCTGCTTCTTCCTATTTGTGACATAAAAGTGTGTTTAGTAGTCATAAAATGGAGTGGTCACACTTTTCTGACCTGCTCATTATAACAGTAAAAATTTTAGCAAGATACCCTTTTTCTCATGATTTATGTAAGGTGTAAGTTACTTCCTGGGCACTGACAGTTTCTGCAAATCTTCACTGTTTCATCTGCCAGGTCACTGTTTTTTCTGATGTGTGTGATCCCACCTTGAGGGATAGTTACCTACTCCTAAGTCACTGTTATAGGTCCCCAACCTCCCCATGGCATATCTGGCCTATATATATCTATATATAAATAGTATCCAAGTTGGTAGAGTAGTTTGCAAAATGAGGCTCTAATTTTTGTTTTTAAAAATTACAGTAATGCATTCTTTTTGATAATTATGAGAAAAAGGTTTGGTTTTGTCTAAATCATATGCAAGGAAACATTGATTGTGCTGTATGATGCAATATTTATTTTCAGATACCTCTATTTTCCAGTATTTGCTTAATTTAAAATAATGCAACTAATAACATAAATGTACAACCCCATTAGTTTTTAACATAACAGAAAAATGTGTCAATTCTTTGTGAGTCCTTTGTTGACTGCTTCTGAAATATGAAATGTTACAACATATTTCTAACACTGTTTCCATTATGTCTAGAGTAGTAGTTTTGAGTGTCATTGTATTACCTGAAAGCAGGGGAGGAGGAGATTGCTTTAACACTCATTTAAAAACATTATACTGGGTATTTCTAACTGGACTTCAGACACATAAGAGTTAAGTGTTTGATCAAAGTTAGTTGTCTGCAGGAACAGTAAAGTGAAGGATAATTTTACAAGACTATTCATCTTGCCTTGAGATAAATAGCCAAACTAGTAGCCTGTATCCCATCAGGAAAGTCTACCTGTTTCCAGTGAGGGAGTTACAAACTAATTAAGTCATACCTCGTTAAGTATTTGATGTCTGGCTGTTAGATAAATCCTACTGAAGCGAATACTTTGAAAAGACAGACTTAAACCACACCACATAGAATATTCACATAGACAGGAAGATATACATAAATCTGATCACTTCTTCACAGACATCATCACTCATGAATCATCCTCTGTGTGTGTTATAAAAATAATTAATGGCCCAATTATAACTTATTTTTTTTCCACCCAACATTTCAGACACCTAATGTGTGTAGGCATCCTCAGAAAATCCAAGAAAGCATCTGTTTGCATCTTAAGGACCCTGGAGATCTTTGAAAATCTGGTTCTAAGAGGATTTAAAAATGCTGCCCTGTGTTTTAGCCTTTATTATGTGAACTTTTCTGCTGTCATGTTCATCTCTTACAGCAATTAAATGTAATGTGGTAAAAAGAATGAGTGGTTTTGTCCAAATGTGTTTGGAAGCTACACAGCATTTCAAACTGTTTTTTTCACTGGAATGGTTCAAACATAGTGAGATTTATTAAGTCTGTTAATATATGTACAAACCTGGTTTGTTAAAGAATAGCTTTGCCAAACAAATCACTGATTTCAACAGCTTATAGTAACCTACTCTGCAAGTATGTGTTGCAGGGATGCTGAAGCCTGGACTACTTATGCAAGAAGAAAAGGATGCTGGTAAATCCCATAATATTGCTTTTGTCTTTAAATAAAATACAGTGTGAATTCAACATAAAAACAGACATCAAGCATGCTTCCTGATAATTTGGCTTGGATTTTAATCAACAGCATGTTTACTCAAGTGAAACATGGTGATAAGTACACTGAATCAGAGGCACATTGTGATTCACTACAAAATCCTAACTGTTAAATTGGCTTCCCCCCAGCACCCCCACCCCCCACCTCTAACTGAAGCTCTTTCATTACTTAAACAGACAAAACAGAAAACAATTTCAAGGAACTTGTCAGTCAAACTCTGTATTTATCAAAGTCTACCCAATGAGCCTAAAGGTTCTGTAAAATTACTTGTAGAAAGAGAATTATTTGAAGATGACTTGCAATGAAAGTCCTGTGTTTTTTGGTGTGGTGGTTCCCCCCTCCCAAAAAAAAAGGATTGTCTTCAACAAAATCTCTTCTTTACAGTTTTCCTTAATTTCATTTTACATGACTGAGAATAAGGAATGCGACCATGAAGTCATGGAGAAGTATGAAGAAGTCTTGATGAGATTAGATTTATTAATAGATTTATTTTGACAGATTATTTAAATAGATTTATTCTGATAGTTGCAGTAGCAGTTTAGAAGACTTATTTCAGAGCTGTTGCATTTTATTGCTTGGTCCTCTGGGTAAATCTTCCCATTTTCCTTCCTTCCAACTGCCCTTTCCTCCTTCTCTCCTTCCTCTCCCTTCAGTCCCTTTAAATCCTATAAATACATAGAAACGAACACTTCTGACAGCAACCTAGCAAAAATACAAATCCTGCTAACAAGTAAGCACAGTCTTTCTAATCAGTCCAGGATCAGAAAGAAAGATGAGCCCCTGATGAAAGCACCCAGTGAGTCACTGAGGCTGCTGTTCTGCCTTGCTCTGAGAGCAGTAAACCACAAATTCAGTAGTGCTCAATTCTTCCTGTGACATTTATGACCAGATTTTCCAGCTTAGTTCACTGCCTCATGTCCAATGTCCCGAGGAAAATCTACCCTTTAAAGTAATTCTTCTTGCATGACTTTCACTCAAGTCCATATGGTAGTGGTCTTCGAAGGCCTAGAGCCAGCCCAAAGGGCATATCAGGCTGAGGGATGAAGACAAAAGCTAGACCAGAGGAATTTGGGCTTATTTCATGTCCCAAATGGTAGCTGAGTTCTTTGGAAAACCTTGTCTTTAATCTCAATTCTCCATCTGTATGATGCAAATAGCAGTCCTGCCTTTCCTCTACTGTTTATACATCCTGTTTGCTTAGAATATAAACTCTTTAAGCCAAGGACAGTCTTTTGTGAAACACAATGGGACCTTGATCCTGGTAAAGCTCATAGATGCTTCAGTAATACAGACAGTGCAGAATCACCTTAGTTTCCACAAGTGAATGTCATGCATATCATGTACTGATGTTTTCACTCTTAGCGAGTTCCTCTTTCATTTTCTCCTTTTTCCTCTGATCTTTTTGACAGATAAAGAAGATTTAGTTTTATGAGGTCACAGGCCTAACAGAGAAAGAGTTAGAAATTTAACTGAGCAACAGTAAAAAGAATTCTGAGCAAAATATCAACCTGTGAAGGAAAAAAATTCAAACGACAAATAAGCTAAAGTAAGACCAAATGTGAAAGAAAACTCCCCTCTAAAGGAAACACCAGTTGAAAGGCAAATGATCTTTAAGATTTAAACAACCACAAAAGGAGAAGTCCAACACGGTTTTGTTCTAAAGTAGTAAAGGGGAAAAACATTAAATAGACTTAGCAAGAAAGATGGAGAGAATTATAAATCAACAGAAAACAATGACAGGAAAGAGGCAAGTAGAATGAGTAGGAATTAGAAAAGCAAAAGCCTTTGCAGGCTAAAAAGCCCATGCAGCAGAATATTATTTTAAAGAGATAGATCTCTACTTCCTCGAAGTTGATGGGAAAAACATGGTATGAAAATCTCAGCTGTTTTCTTACACATCTGCCCTGCAATTTTAACTGACAGCCCTCTTTCCCAGCAAATTTTTGTCCCCAGCTCCTACCGTGCAGCCCTCATAGAGCAAGAATTTGTAGTAAGAGAATAACCATCACCACTGCCTTGTGTCTTTCAAGGGTTTGCTGATACCCACCAGCCTCCTACAGCACCATAATGGTCTCACAATAAGATGCAGAAACCATAAATTCTGATAAACTTTCACTTTATTAAGCTTCCCATTTTGTCTCAAAGTCAGAAGTAAAGCAGGGAAACCCTGGCTCTGCAACATTGGTGGAAATTTTATTTACAATACTCTTAATGGTCACACTTGAAAACCAGATCAAGTAGCTTACTACTGCAAGGTAAGGATGAACTTTTTGATATTATGCTTTTCCCTAGCTAAAAATTGACTAGTCCAGCTGTACTTTCCATTACTCTGTCAAAACTTATTCATTGGAATCTGAAGAATGAACAGACTTTTGTTATAAATCCAGGGAAGGCTCACATGTGCTAGCATTCATTACCAAACTGATGAAACCAGGCTCTTGGTCCATTTCTTACCAAAGAACATCTAGACAGCAACATCCGTGCAGAAAATGCGTTTTCACAGCAGAGCTCATTTTAGTGGTGACCCTATTTCTGAGCAGGTGCTTGGCAATACACTAAAATCCATTTAAAAATGCCATCTTGAAACATCAAATGAAGGAAGGCTGGGCATACACTGCTGAAAGTGTAGGCCAGAGGTAACTGGGTAATTTTACCTCTTTGAATTTGAAATGAGGCATCATACTCACTGACCTTCCAAACTAAACCTGTGTATGTCAGAATGCATATAGACCTAGCTGCAAGATAAATGTATTGCAGCCACCCTCCCCTTACACACACAAATACAGGACTTTTGTATCCATATAATTCAAAGCAATTTTCAAGGCAATTTTCTATCTTTTCTATGATTTGCAGTATAAGTAAATGTCCCAGCAGTGGGTAAATCATAATCCTTACCTTTCTATGGCAAAAAAAATTCCCGTCTTCTTTTGTAAAGTGTTTGCTAAAGACCCTGATTTATTCTTATATAGGCATGGAAAGTGACAACCTGTCTGTAACCTATGAAGCACAAAAAATGAATGTTAAAGAATGCATGATGGGTCCCAGTTAGCATAAAATATTAATAATGTGAGTAAGGCTACATGGATGTTGCAAGCCTACTGCCACCTAATTAGAGCATATTGTCTCCTGGTAATGGTATAAACAGATGTTTCTTCTGCATGTCCCCAAACTCTCCCCACCTCCAAAATGACTGTGAAAATAGAGCGTTGGTTTTTTTATTTTTTATTTAAAAAAAAAAAAAACAACAACCAAAAACAACCCACAAGGAGTATGACTTTTTGTCACTAAGTACTACCTGGAAGAGAATTCACAGGAGGGTTGACCTCCAGCATTCAAGATACATCCCTCAGTTTCTTTTTTTTCCCTCTTATAACCTAAGGTGAATGAAAATAAGTCTCAAAATGCAGAAGAAAAACAGGATACTTTTCAGAATTGGTTTCTTTCTAAGCATCCCACCTACTGAAAGCAAAATGACTGGACATGCTAGCATATAGGTTACTAGCAGATTTGTCCCCAAAACTTAGATCTGCAGAATGGTCCAAATGGCAGAAAAAAGTTTGGGATTTGGATTGCTGCTTTCTCAGGTTCCAAACCACCTCGTTTCACTTGACTTACACAAGTCCATCTCTCATGGTTATTACCATATCTTGATGATCATAACAATTTCAGATCTTTTAGGCACATTCTCTTGGAAGGGAAATTTGAGGTTCTCTGATTGGATTAGTCCACACCATTTAAGTACCTCTTGGTGGATAGATAGAACACAATCAGTGAGTAAACAAAAGATAGTCCTTGAATGTTGCGCTCCTACATCCTTCACTGCCACTGATTAAAGGAAAAGGTAACCAGTATGTTCTAGTCTCAAACTGGTGTGTTGGTGGCTAAAGCAGGAGGTAAGGTTGGGAAAACAGACCTTTCCAAAATCTGAGCTGTCACCAGAGGATGCTCAGTCCTCTCCTTTGCCTGAATAGGAGTGTACAAGTGAGAAATCTTTTTTTTAATAACTTCTCAATTACAAAAATAAAGTTAGGTAGGAACTATGGCCATTTTTCACAAGATTAATATCTGAATGCTCTGAACTAACCCTAGGATATGGGACCATCTGTAAAAAGAGTGTTTGTGAAAAGAGAAGGATCGCATGCACTTGAAATCAAAGATCACACTTTCAGTATTGAGAAAAAATGTTGTTGAAAAGTCATGAGCCAGCCTCAAAGATACAGCAACCTTGAATAATCTATTAAAACTAGGAATTTTCTTTCTAGCAGTGCAATTGCATTTGGGTTACATTTGCAAGCTGTTTTTCCTCATCACAGTATTTTTCTTTTCCTCAGTGCAACTCTTAGCTGGATGGCATCTTCCCATCAAAAAGCATCAACATCTTAACGATGTGTTCCCACTCAGGGCACTTCGGGTCCCAGGATGAGAAATGCTTTATCAGTGTAAAATCATGATTACTGTAGTCAAAAGTTCATGCACATCTGTTGGTGAGAATCTTGCATCAGAATTCTTTTCAGAAGGTCATTTCCTTTTCATCAACTCACATGAGCATTTCACACAAGACTTCTGTCTTTTTCACAAGGTAGGGCAGGGAATGTTTCAGGTCTTGCCAGATGGCTGTTACGACAGAATTGGGAATACTGAGATGATAGTTTCTTGGTTAACTCTGTTTTTGTACCAGCTGTTCTCAACCACTACAGTCAGTGAATGACTTTCTCCCTCTCTGATAGTAGATTTCAATTACTTTAAAACAACTGACTAGACTCCAGCTTCACTACAAAGTCTGAGTGTATGTAATAATAAATCACAAGCATATTTTTGCTTGCATCTTCTAAGGACTGCAAAGATTTTCACAAGAAATGTTGTGTTTGAAGCAATGCTCATGAAAGTGTTAACTTGAAAAAAAAAAATCTTAAAGAAACTGCTGGGAATTTGCCTATGATGAATATAGGGCAAGATCAGCCACTGAGATTTTACAGTATTTCTCACATGGTCTATTAAATGTGGATGTCATGTCCCATCTGACATGATCTCATTTCTAACTTAGATTTTGTCAGTGATAGTTAGGGCTTTTCACATAAGTGAAGAGTCTCTCGGCCCCGGCATTGATTGTACCTTCTAGGAAGGGATCCAGTATTTTGATTGAAGATCCTACATGAATCACACTCTACTGTCATCTGTGAAGGATTTTGTATAAAAAAATGTGAAAGACATCCTGTTAACAGATCTAAATTATTAGACTTTTTTTTTAAGTAATAAAAAAACCCCACTCAGCAATGATCAGTTACAATTTGTGGCATGAAGCACTCAGTCCCCAGAACTTGCACAACTCTGACTCCTAAGATGACAAGTAACAGTGCAGCTCACTTGTTATCCAGGCTAGTCTGGGAACACTTCAGCCAAAAAAAAAAAAAATTGTGACTATGCTCATTAGCATCCCAGTCATAAGAGGCATCTTTTTTATTATCATCTCAATAAGGATGTTTGAACAATATCTTCTCTGGGGGGACATGACAAACCTCTGTCCCTTATAGATACAGTATTCATTAGACATTTCTTTTGTTCAGTATGGCATTTACCTTCTGTCACAGACCAGCAGTTTTTCATTCTTGGTTTCTTACAGCTCTTCAGTTTCTTAGAATATGCTGACATCACACATTGGAGTGGAGTACATGTCTCTGATCTATAAGAATGTGGATTATCTAGTGAACTGGAAGAAATATGGCTAAATCAGAATTCAGCAGAAAAGTAGGACTACCTATAGCTATTGCAACACTGCACTATTTTTTTTCTGGTGTTAGGAAGACCTAAGATGGTATTTCAGTTTAGTGCTGCATTGTTTTCTATAAGATGAGCCAGGCAATGGTTTCTTTGCTATTTCTGCTTTCAGCACAGATGTTGTCTGTGCACCATGCATAAAAAGTGTCTTCCTCTTCCAAGAACATGTCAAAATAACTGTAGGTCTTGAAAATTACCAATACTAGTAAAATAACAAGGGCATAATCTGTTCCAGATGATGAACCACATTTTTGACAGAAGTCCTTCATTCTCTTGACTCCAGGTGAAGAAGTTCCTAATATGGACACTTTTACAACTGCCCACAGTCAAATCGCCAGAGCAATGGTTGCTGGCAAATCCACCTGTCCTACTTTGGGCTCTTCTAGATATTCATTTTAAGTGTGGTTCAGGGGACCAAAGATCAGAGCCTGAGTTCCCCTGTGTACAAGCCATGGTAGGGGTAGGTCAGCCTTTCAATCTGTGCGTGAAACTGAACTGCAAATGGTGAAACCCATCCAAAGCAGCTTGAAGGATGTAACAGTGAGTATAGGAAGTAATCTCAAGTATCTGATCTGAATGCCAAATCCTGCCTTGTTATAAGATATTGTTCCAGCCCAGAGAAGACTTCTAATGTTAGAAATTAAATGTACTTTTAAGTTCATAAATACTTCTAAAACACTGAGAATCTGAATAGACTGTGTATTAAGGTTTGCATGAAAGGTTTTAATAGCAAGGGAGGAGCTACAGGGGTTACTTCTGCAAGAAGCTTTTAGAAGCTTCCCTAATGTTCAATAAGAGCCAATGCGAGCTGGTTCCAAAACAAATCTGCCATTGGACAAAGCTGAACCCATCAGCTACAGTTGTAGCACCTCTGGGATGACATATTTAAGAAGGGGGGAAAAACCTGCTGCTGAAAAGCAGCTGGAGGGAGGAGTGAGAGTATGAGAGAGGAACAGCTCTGCCGACCCCCAGGTCAGTGGATAAAGAAGGGGTGGAGGAGCTCCAAGCATCAGCACAGAGACTCCCCAGCAGCCCATGGTGCAGACCAGGGTGAGGCCGGCTGTGTCCTGCAACCATGGAGGGTCACAGGGGATCAGAGACCCACCTGCACCCCAGGAAGGACCCCACACCAGGACAGGGGGATGCCTGAAGGAGGCTGTGACCCCATGGGCAGCCTGTGCTGGAACAGGCTTCTGGGAGGACCTGTGGCCCCATGGAGAGAGCAGCCCAGGCTGGAGCAGGTTTGCTGGCAGGACTTGTGACCCCAGGGGGACCCAGGCTAGAGCAGGATGCTCCCGAAGGATGGCACCCCATTGGGGCGACCCACACTGGAGCTGTTCATGAAGAACTGCCGCCTGTGAGAAGGACTCACATAGGAGAAGTTGGTGGAGGACCCCACACTGGAGCAGGTGCAGAGCGTAAGATCTTCCCCTGGGGAGGAAGGAGCAGCAGAGACAACGTGATGGACTGACCACAGCCACCATTCCCCATCCCCCTGTGCTTCTGGGGTGGAGGAGGGAGAGAAATGGGGAGCAACGCTGAGGCCAGGCAGAAGGGGGAGGTGGGGGGAAGAGGTTTTAAGGTTTGGTTTTATTTCTCATTACCCTACTTTGCTTTGATTGTCAATAAATTAATTTCCTTGAGTCCAGTCAGTTTTGCCCTTAACAGTAATTGATGAGTGATCTCTCCCTGTCCTTATATATCCATTACATTTTTCTCTCCCCTGTCGAGCTGAAGATGGGAGTGATAGAGTGGCTTTGGTGGGCACCTGGCCTCCAGCCAAGATCAACCTTCTGTAGAAAGAGAAAATACTGGAGTAAGATGCCAAAACTGTAAAAGACACATCCAGAGCACATTAGGAACCAAAGAAGGAAGGGAGCCTGGGTTGTCTTTCTTCTCCTTCATTACTTGCTTTCTGCAGGTAGTAAGAAAGTTCAGGCTACAGATTCACCTATGCCTCTTTTCCTTTCCCTGCAGTCTCAGAAATGTGTGTGCTCCTTGACTATCCTTTGTGTGTGTCCATTTAACACAAGGCTGGTTTTTTTATAATTTCTAAAATCCGTAGGTTGACTCATGAAGATGAAAAACCACTACCCCTATGAAAGCAGCTTCTTGCAGAGGCCAGTGTCAACAAGGTGGAAGAAGTTACACCTGAAACACATCTTTTAACGTCGGGTGGGGGAGGAACCCCACAAAAATGCCTGAAATTGCTAAGCCATGTGGGAGAAATAGACTTTAACAAGGGCATAGATTCAAGTATTTCAGTTCCCTGCCTGAATTTCTTTCAAAGTCAGCAAAGCACGTTTGTGTTGAACTTTTTCGATTGCCGTGAGTTCAGCGCAAGATTAGTCTTGCATTAATCTTTGAAATTGGAAATGACCTTAACATTTACTGCTAGATGAACTCAGACACAAATATGGGAAGCATTTGAATGTCATAAAATTAACTCCACTCCTCTGCGTGTGCACATATACATGAGTAAATAAACAAGGCCTTACGTTTTGTCCTCCTAAAGACTGTGTTGAAGCTTCTTCCAGTGCTAGGCTGCCAAATTGAGTGTTTACTTTCCTATAGAGGTAATCAAAGTTTGCCTGCTTTTAAATCCCCCTCCTCATTTTTAGCTTCTGTTCCCTCACTTCACATTTCACAGCTGTTGTGTCATTACCTAAGGTGTTTACAACTGTCTCCAAGCAAACAACATATTTGCAACTTATGCATTAGATTATGTATATCATGCATATTGAATCAGGAGAACGTAAAATACATGAAGACTGAAGAAAACAATTCAGTAAGCCTTTTCATGGTCTCAGACAAACCAACCAGCTGGTTAATCTATATCACAACCATGCTTTGACTTTGTGTGAGCCAGCAAACTAGTTCCCAGAAGCAGAGAATCTATTAATGCAGAAAAACCTCAATAAAAATTTATGACCCTTATCCTGACCCTTTCAGCTCTAACATTACCAAGCCTGCTTCAGAGTTCTGCAAAAATTTCAGGATCTGTCTGCACTGATAACATTACAAACTCAATGCCTTTCCTTTTTAGTTATTCCTAGTGCCAGTATGCCATTGAGTAGTTCCAAAAGTGGTAGGAATCTGGTAAGTCAAATAACCTGAGAGCCATTCTCAAATTCCACTGGGTATATATGAATATGCTTAATTTCTACTTCTGCCACAAAGCATTTAATCATACACTTAACTTGGAGTCCCATCAAAGGCAATTACAGTTAAGTGTGTGCTTGGATACTCAACTGAACACTCATGACCTTCAGAAAGGAAAACTAAGTTTTGATTTAAGTGTTTTTTTTTTTTTTTTAAAAAAAAAGGTGGGGTGGGTGGGGGTGGGCATGAGAAGTGATTTGTGACATGCAAGTTAATGTCAACCCTTATGAATTAATTATAGATGAGTAAAGATAATTCATGCTCTAAAAAAAAAAAAGAGTTCACATTTGATGAATCAGCAGTTCCATCCCTTTGTTTAAGTGTTTCTTTGAGGGTTTTTTTAAGTGTAGGGTAAGGAACTTACCTATTTCCTTGTTCTGAAATATCTGTGCTGTTCTTTAAAACTTTTAAGAAATATCTCCTTTCAGTAAGGATGATTATTACTGCTCTGTAAGTCTAAAAGAGATTGGTCAAGTAGTCACACATTGAAGGGTGAAATGAATGTTTCTTAACACACCAACAATATAGTATCCTGGTTCACTCAAGGTTGAATAATAAATATTGTTGGAAACAAATTTTAAAAGATGTAATAAGGAAAAATAAATGAGCGGGGGGAGGGAGGGAAAGCACAGTAAAGAAGTTACAGTAGTTTCTGATTGTTTCCTTGAGACTTGATTGTAACAACAATAGATTTTCCCCTTGCAAATATTATGCAGATCCCAGTTTGTCAATATTTTCCAATACCTCTTAACATTAAGCTTGAGTCTTCTCGGTTTTTTGTTTCCCAGTGAGAATAATCACATATTAAAGCTAAATGAGTGCCTACCTCTGAAATCTTGGCTGTATAGAGTGCCCCAGTATGAGCTGCATGCAGCTCATCTACAGTCTTGGTACTAAGAGAAGTCCTTGTTTGACTGATTCAGGAACATTCAAATATCAAATTATCCTAGATACAAGTCTGTATGATACACAGAGAGATTTGGCTTTCTCAGTTACAAATTGGTTTGACAAAGCAGTCCATATGAACTTTCATTGAAATATGTTAAACATACTTTGAGGTTGTCAGAGCAAACTGCAATCATTTATTTAAATGACAGTTTAGTCAAAGCAACCACTAAGTCAACTGTGGGCAGCAACCTATAAGGAAAACAATGGAACAAGTGACTGTCAAAGCTAAATAAATCTATATGGGATTACATTGAATGACCTGTGGAGCATTCCTATATCTTTTTACCAAATGCTCAAAGAGCTTAGGTCATGAGCTTAAACCAGATTCTGGGCATACCTAAACATACCTAACACAGCTAAAGCTAGCTAAGATGAATGCCAAGTGATGGGACTTTAAATGAGAATTTTGTCTTGAATTCAATAGGAAATGCTGGAGGTTTTTGTTTGGTTTTATTTTAAGATATGTTAAAATAACTCTTCCCAGCCCCCAACAAAAATTCCTTGCCTGAAGGATGATACAAGCAGAAAATGCTGTCTAAATTCACAGATGAGCACAAGAATGGCTATAAAGAATGAAAATAGCCCAGAGGGATCACAGGGAAGGATTATAAGCTCTGTTCTAAACTTGCTGAGCTTGAACTGGTATATAATCGCACACAAGACTATGTTAGTTTGCCTGGAGGGAAATTCTGGAGTAGAGAGATCAATCTCTAAACTTCTTGCTTAGAAGTTATGAACATTTGTTTGAGATTTACCTACAAGTGAGTGGCAGATGAAGCTGTACCAAGGAAAACAGCCTTATGAAATCCAGGAAATATTTAGCAAATGGGAGAAAGAGGCAGGATGGAAACAAGACTCAGAAATTGTCTAATTGTGGGCTTGCTTGATGACACCATGGCTACACCTAAACTTGTTCTGGTCTGTTTTTGTTGTCTTTGTAGAGGGGCTCAGAGGTGCTGTAATGCAACTTCCAGTTGACAGATATTAGGAGGTCTCTCTGGGACTTCAGATGGCTTCCAAAGTTTACGGAAGTTTATTCTCCTCCTCACTTATTGGAAGTACAAGAAGATGTGTTGATTCAGAACTAATTCACCTTTGAGGAAAGCATTTGCTTTCCTTCTTGGTGGTGTCTCCACTGCTAAATTAAATGTTGAAAAGGAAATTTCTGCAGACCTGAGGTGCCTTCATGAGATATGGTATGAGGTCATGTAAGTGTGTTTTACAATACAAAGCCTGCTGGTGTGGCTTTGGAGAACTGTTCAAGGTGGAAAGACAAACTTAACACTACACTCTCCACACAACTTCCTGGGAGCAGTCCTGTTCCCCAGATTATGCTTGGGCACTGCCTGGGAGACCACTAGTTGACAAAGACAAAACTGCACCAAAGATCATTGAGTAATTAAACAGTCATTAGCTAGTACTTTAGCCAAATGCCTTGTTCCATTTGGGGCTGTTCAGTTAGTTTGAAAAACTGAAGTAGCAGCACTTCCTTACTGACTTGGTGCTCCTATGCAGCCTCAACAGTAGGTTAGGGTCATATTGGCTACAGGTAGGATCCACTTATACTTCTTTTCTTATGCTTTATGAGGTGCCACAACCTCAATTCATTGGTCTGGTTATAGCATTTTCTCCAGTAAATGTGAAGAACAGCAAGAGCAAAGTGCTCTCATGTAGGAAGTTGGAGAGTGAAAAAAATACCAACCCAGAACTAGCATAAGCCAAATTCTTCAGTGAGAGTCACATCTTTGCTCTGATCTGTCCCACCCACTTAAAGACATTAACTGAGAGGACTCTACCAAGGCCTAAGTTATCATAAGTTCCCTCCATGGTCAAAGGCAGAAAGGAAGAGAAATCAATTGGTTAGGAAATTTAAACTCACCCTTCCAGAAGTGTAATTTCCATTTAAAGATTTACATATTTAAGAGTTTATGCAAACTACATAATAAAATATATCAAAATAATGAATTTTTTGCTTATTTCACCAGTGATTACCGTTTTCCAATTATTAATCAACATCAATTATTGTCAAAGGACTCAAAAGTTGAGTTGAAAACTACCAACCCATGGGGCAAAACTTAATGTCTTTGGAAAGAGGGAATACAAGTTGACTTTTACATTCACAACCACTGCTAAACTTAAAAAAGCAACAAAGAAAGCAGGGTTTGTATTACCTGGGAGGTGTAGGGTAGATTCTAGAAAAGTCAGTAAAATATCTTACACAGAGAAAGGAAAAAAATGTTCATTTATCTGTAGGTCATGGGGCAGGAGTAAAAGCAAGGGCAAAAATATATTGCAATAATAGCACAACTAATACATTTGTAATAAAGGCTGAATCAATATTAGCAGAGGAATATAAAAAAAAAAAAGTCACAGCCCATACAGAGAACAAGGAGGAACACAAATTAATAAGAAAAGAAAGGAACTACCTGACAAGGTGGTCAAACTGCTGCTTTTCTCTTGGAGGAACCACTACTACTATAACCAAGTGGAAGGAGATGATTTGCCTTCCACTGTCCAGAAGCGAAGGCATCAACTCCATATGACAGTAAAAGAGTTGTGAGGCCTTGTATCTCCTACATCACCACAGAGGTTGAACTAAATCAGTCTTCGCATAGTAGTAGCCCAGTTTCCACTGTATCAGTTGCAAGGCCTTGTGTACTTGCAGTCTACAGGCACATGACCCAGCCACGACCTACTCAGCTGCTATCAACTACCGAATGGCTGCAGGCACTACCAACAACAGTGGTAGAACTGCAAATAACAGCAGTAGCTATAGATGCTGGCAACAATTCCCAAATGTGTGTTTAGAAAAAATGCAAACAGAAATTGAGAAATTTTATTCATTATCCCCTTCCCTTGCAAGCTGGGATACTAATCGTGTCTATCTAACATATCCCTCCAGCATTTAACACCAAGATCCCTGTTGCACATAATTTATCTTTGCTTCTATTTATCACCCAACATGTCATCTCACCACTTACCCTAGTTTTGTCCTCCATCTGTAAAAATTACACCTTAGCCTTGCCACCCTTTTATGTACTCACCCCAGACCCTGTCTCTATATCCTTATCAGGAAACACAGGTGTTGACACCACTTGTGTCTATCTCATCAGTAATAGAATGGACTGGGAAACTGTAGCAGTTACAGCTCGTTACTCTTAATGATCTAAGCAGTGTTAATCACTGGCTGACTGATTAGTCTGTTGAGGTGTTGACTCAATGACACTTCCAGGGAGGTCAGAATTAGTAAGATTACTGTTTGCCTTTCTGGGTGTGCTGGTTTTGGCTGAGATAGTGTTTTCACAGTACCCAATATGGGGCTGTGTTTTGTATTTGTGTTGAAAACAGCATTGATAACACAAGGATTTTTTAGTTACTGCTGAACAGTGCTTACACAGAGTCAAGGCCTTTTTTGCTCCTCACCCCACCAGCGAGTAGACTGGGGGTGCACAAGAAGTTGGGAGGGGGCACAGCCAGGACAGCTGACCCAAACTGACCAAAGGGACATTCCATACAATGTAGTGTTATGCTCAGCATAGAAAACTGGGGGAACAAAAAGGAGGTGGGAGGGATGTTCAGAGTGATGTTGTGTTGTGGATCACACAGCTGCTCACTCACTTTCCCTCTCTCCCAGTGGGATGGGGAAGAGAATCAGAGGAAAAGACAAGAAAACTCATGTGTTGAGATAATAACAATTTAATAACTGAAAATAAATAAAATAATTATATTGTTAGTGCTAACAATACTAAGAACACTAATATTACTACTAATGATATGTAATGAAAATACTACTACTACTATGTAATGAAAATAATGGAAAACAAATGATACAACTGCTCACCACTTGCAGACTGATGCCCAGCCAGTCGTGGAACAGCAAGAGCCAGAGCCCAAGAGACCAGCAAAACCAGACCTCTGAGTGCCAGTCCCCCTACCCACTCCACCCAAATTGTATAGTCAGCAGGTCACTTTATGGCATGAAATAACCCTTTGGTCAGTTTGGGTCAGCTGTCCTGCTTGTGTCTTCTACTACAGGTGCAGTATGAGAAACTGTAAAAGTCTTTGACTTGACATAAACATTGCTTAACAACAACTAAGAACATTCATATCTTATCAACATGCTTCTCAGTTCAAATCCAAAACATAACCTCATACTAGATACTGTGAAGAAAATTAACTCTATCCCAACCAAAACCAGCACTTGCCATTAGTCTTCCCAGGTAGGCATTATGGGTGATGGAGCCTTGCTTTCCTGGAGATGGCTGAACACCTGCCTGCCAATGGGAAGTGGTGAATGAACCCCTTGTTTTGTTTTACTTGCATGTGTGACTTTTGCTTTACTTATTAAACTGTCCTTATCTAAAGTCATGAATTTTCTCACTTTTACTCTTCTGCTTCTCTCCCCCAACCCACATGGGGTAGTGAGTGAGCTTCTGTGTGGTGCTTAGTTGCTATCTGTGGTTAAACCACGACACTGGGAAATGTCACCTTGAAGCTCCTGTAAATGCCTCCTATGGGTTATTTCATACTTTTCTTTATGGCTTTTTTACTCCCAGTACTATGTTCAACATGTTATAAACCTTTATCTATAGATTTTTGTACATGTGTACCTAGAAATAAACATCCACAAACACATGCATGTACCCACATGCACAGAGGAGAGGCACTGGGGCACTTTAAGTCACACTAAATCAGGTTTGTTGTCATACTGCGTTCAATCCCATCCTTTTCCACATGTTAGTGTTCTCTGACATACGTTATCAGTACAGGATAATGACATAGCTCAGGAAAATGGACCGGCCAAAATCTAGCCTGACTGGTTTCTAGCTGCATCAGCTTCCTGAGCTAGCTCATTGCATGATATTGCACTGAACATGATTGTTTATAACAAATCTGGTACTGCCAGCTCAAAGATGAAGGTAGGAACATGAGGCTGGGGGTGAAGGAGAGAGAGCGACTACAGTAGCTCTGGTTTAGATTAGCTAAATCACTATGGAATTGCATTCTTAGAGTATAGTTAGGGTTGCACAGTGATTTATGAGTATCCTAACACATATGCACGCTCGGGAACATGTGTGATAATAAATGTGGCAGAAAGTCTTGAACAGAAAGAAAAAGTACTGTTAATAAAAGCTTTGGAGAATGATGGTACCTAGTCTGTCTGCAAAGTGTCTCGCACACAATAGCAGTCAGAAAAATAAATTAAAAAAAATGAGCAGGCTTCTAGAACCAAGGAGGTTGGCAAGGGAAGTGTTCACAGACTCAGAAAGTTCACAACCTCTGTGTGTGGAAATGAGGTGTGAGTCCTGCCATCAGTTTGAACTGTAGCACGGTTGATCGAATACAGCAAATGTGCTCATGTTAAGGTTGCAGAGACAGAGCCAGATGATTCACAACTTCATGGTGTTCATCCTATTAAATGGAAATTAAGCATCCCTAGCTGAGGCACCAGCTCAGGGGAGGATTGCGGCTGTGGCCATAAAATAGTAAAGGGTGAGTGATTTTCCAATTATTCAAACAAAAGTGAATGAGAAGTGCTGCCTGGCTGCTCAGAGATGCCATGCATGTTGTGGTCACAGTCACACTTCTAGAAGAGTTATTTATAAACCTCTATAAACTTCCTCAGTTCACTGCATGTTTAATCTGGATATTTAAGTCTATGGGGTATATAGACTCATGTGAATCCATAACAACCTCTCCCCAGAGAAAAAGTTTGATCATACTGGAGACTCACACTGGGGGTCTGCTGATTTAGTTCCAGTCTTCCAGTACCAGTATAAAGTTCATCAAGAAGGAAGGAAATTTTTCTGTCATCTTCAATCATCTTTGGAGCAGGCTTTTAATGAAACCATCTATTCCAATCCACTTTCACAATAGAAAGCAGCTACAGAGGAAATTTAAGACCATTTCTCTTATTTGCCTTTTGTTTTTCATCCTTCACTATCTGCCTTCCATTCCTCAGGCAAGTAACAAGAGGTCCTTAGGTGCCACAGAGAGATGACCAGTGACGTGCAAAGTGGAAGGTGTGAATGATGCTCCACCCTCTGGCTTTTGGAATCTCCATGAAAAGGTCTGCATTAAACCACGGAACAGATCCTCCTAGAAGCTATACTAAGGCACATGGAGGTCAGGGAGGTGATTCAGGACAGCTGGCATGGCTTCACCAAGAACAAATCCTGCCTGACCAAAGTTGTGGCATTCTATGATGGAGTGGAAAAAGGAAGAGATACACACGTCATCTGTCTGGAGTTCCGTAAAGCATTTGACATGGTCCCCCACAACATACTTCCCTTTAAATTGAATAGATATGAATTTGATAGGCGGACAGTTTGTTGACTGAGGAACTGGTTGGTTGGCCACATCTGGAGCGTAATGGTCCACGGCTCAATGTCTAGATGGAGACTGGTGACAAGCGGTGTCCCTTGGGGGCCTGTATTGGGCACAGTACTATTTAGTATCTTCAGCAATGAAAGACAGTGGGATCAAGTGCACTGTCAGCAGGTTTGCAGACAACACCAAGCTGAGTGGTGCAGTTGACAAGGCTGAGGGACCTGGATAAGCTCAGGAAGTGAGCCTGTGTGAATCTCATGAGGTTCAATAAGATCAAGTGCAAGGGCCTGCACATGGATCAGGGCAACCCCCAGCATCAATACAGGCTGGGGATGAAGGGATTGAGAGCACCCTGAGGAGGACGACTTGGGGGTACTGGAGGATTAAAAGCTAGACATAAGATGGCAGTATGCACTGGCAGCCCAGAAAGCCAAACGCATCGTGGGCTGTACCCAGAGAAGCATGGCCAGCAGGTCGAGCGAGGGGATTCTCACCCTCTACTCTTGTCAGACCCCAGCAGCAGTTCTGCATCCAGCTCTCGGGCCCCTGACATCAGAAGGACATGGACCTGTTGGAGCAGGTCCAGAGGACAGCCACAGAAATGACCAGAAGGCAGGAACACCACTCCATGAGGAAAGTTAGAGTTTTGGATTTGTTCAGCCTGGAGAAGAGAAGGCTCCAGTGAGACATTGCAGCCTTCCAGTTCTTAAGAGGGGCTTGTAAGAAAGACGAGGACAGACTTTTTATCAGGGCCTGTTGCAAAAGGACAAGGGGTAATGGCTTTAAACTGAAAGATTTAAACCAAAAGAGGGTAGATTTAGACTAGATATAAGGAAGAAATGTTTTACAATGATGGTGGTGAAACACTGGCACAGGTTGCCTAGAGAGGTGGTAGATGCCCCATCCCTGGAAACATTCAAGGTCAGGTTGGATGGGGCCCTGAGCAATCTGGTCCAGTTGAAAATGTCCCTGCTTATTGCAGAGGGGTTGAACTAGAGACCTTTAAAGGTCCCTTCCAAACCAAACTATTATATGATTCTATGAAATGCTGTGAGGAACCTGTGTGTTTGTGAACACAGCCAGAGCTAAAGCTGTCATACCTGGACAAAGGTGACAAAACAATAGAGTCTGCAGCCCCTAATGTTTGTCCTACCGCACATTACAATCCCTGTCTGCAACCCTGCAAGTGACAAGATATCTCCAGGTTTCCATATTTGGAAGGAGATGACTCACTGGTTTTGATACCTATAATTGGAGGAAAAGTTCTCTCCACTATTTGGGGCACCCAATTCTTTTGCAAAGAGTGCTGCCATCAATTAGGTAATCTTTCCAGGTGTCCAGGCCTCTAGAAGATATCTGTTCTGCTCTAACAGCTTCAACAAAGAGACAAAAACAGAGACACCTCTTTATTCAGGTGACATTCCTCGAGATGGTATAGCTGCTCCTTTCTGATATCAGTGACACACTTCATAGGATATGGAGTTTACTAAGGCAGGGAAGGCCTTGGATAGAAGTATCAGATTTGAACTGTTTGAAGTACCCAATGGCATGATGAAGTAGAGAAAGCAAACATCATATCTCACCTCAAGGCAAGCTGTAGGGTGGAACAAGGAGAGATGAACAGAAGTGAAAAAGGAGAAAAACAGTTGGTGCACAAAGCATCACTGTGATCTAAGCTGGGTGTTAGGAGAAAGTATGGATATGGGGCATGCACCAACCCTACCAGCATGGGTAAATATGTGATGACATAGGAGCTATAAGTGCATCCTAAAGCTATTGCTGAGATGATAAATTCTTGGCAGAAGTGTAGGTACAAACACACAAAGGGAAATACAGATATCATAAACCTACATCTTCAGTTGCATCACCTTGCCAGGTGCAGGGCAGTGCTGAGTCAGTTTTCTATGAATTTTGATGTCTCTTCCTTAGGAAGTTGCTGCCAAAGCACACACACCTTCAATCAACAGAAACAAGCTGGCATCTTGTACTGAAATAGGAGAGCTAAACAAAATCAAATCAAATGAGTTCAAAACTATACAGAAAGAAAACACCTCCCACAAAGCTTGACCATCCTTGACTCAAGATTCATATAAGCAGGAGAAATATTGTGACTTCTTTTTCACAGCTCATTCTACGCTTCTGTCTAGGTGTGGCAAATATAATTGCAGAAGGCTTGTTGCTGCTATTTCCTTCTACGTACATTCTCCCATCTCTGCTGATTGGATGATACATCAGGTTTTTTTGTAAGTGGAAACATTTCAATTTATCTAGCTGGAGGCTTGACTCAAAACCAACAGGAGAAGTTCAATGGATGAAGATTTTTGGGTGCTCCATCACCTGTAAAGGCTACTTGGGAAGATGAACATCATCACTCCAAATGTCCTCTCTGTTACACCCAGTTATATATGCTGGGCATGATGTCATATGGTATAGAATATCTCTTCGGTCAGTTGGGGTCAGTTGTACTGGCTGTGTCCCCTCCCAACTTCTTGTGCACCCCCAGCCTCCTCGCTAGTGGGGTGGGGTGAGGAGCAGAAAAGGCCTTGACTCTGTGTAAGCACTGCTCAGCAGTAACTAAAACATCCCTGTGTTATCCACACTGTTTTCAGCACAAATCCAAAACATAGCCCCAAACTAGCTACTATGAAGAGAATTAATTCTACACCAGCCCAAACCAACACATCAGCCTTTTATTTTAATCCACATTCAGAGACCATATAGGACTGCTCTTATAGGCTACCAAATGACTTGTTACCTACGCAGGTACTGCATAGATACTGAAATATATATACTGGAATAGTATTATTGTAGCTTTTTGAATAACATGTTATCTGTAGTCAATGAGAGAGACAACATCCCAGCTATTTGAAATCTATATCTAAGGATGGAATGAATCATACTTCCAGAGGTGCCAACCCTTTTCCATTTACTCCTGAGAGAACCTAGACAACAACCTTAGATCAGGTGCTGAGATTTTAGATGCAGCTGTATAAATTAGTTGTCTTTTCTGTAGATTGTCAAGTTTTTTTGTTACCTTCACTAGCCAAAGGAGACCTTTCTCTTCCTCTGATACTCTCTGCAGGATAGCCTGTAAATCGAGCCACATACTGCTTCACAGACATAAAGTGATAATGTGATTGTTTTTTCTGCATTCCTGGAGCAGGAGGGGCTGTAAATGCTGTCCTCTTTACTTTTTTCCTTGAAGCTACAGTAGGTAAGGCAGTGTGATCTTAGCAGAGAGGAAATGAAGTTCAAGAACACTCAGTAGAATGTGTTTGTCCAGTCACGTCATGTGGGAGTAATGCAAAGTTAAACTCTCCCCTGCAGTGGAGATAAAAACATGTCAAATTGCGGCATGGACGTACATCCCTGTTACCAGGGGCATCGTTTTCAAATAACATGTTGCTCTAGGTCATTCTTAAATCATACTGGCTGCTGAAATGACTAAGGTGTATAAAGTGAACTGAGACACTCATGGATAAGTTTACCAACAGCAAGAATATTGCCTTATTTTTTCTGTATTAGTGGTCCAAAAAAAAAATAGTTAGGTTTGCATTGTGAGCTGGATTTCACTTCCGACTCTTATATCTACCTGGAGTAGTGTCTCAGTGTTAGCAGAGATGTATTATTTCCACAGTCCCGTTTGACATGGTTAAAACACAGACAAGTCATGGAAACTCATCATAGAAAAAAAGACTGATTTGGCATCCGACTGAAGTGAGTAGGAGTTTCATCCATTGCCTCAGATGGTTATGAGAAAGGCCTTGAATACTGCATTTAAGAAACAGTCAAATCCTTTCCAGACTCCTAAGGGAAGAAGGACATATTTTGCAGCCTGGTTGGTTAGAAAAATGGTTGAAAGAATCTTAATCTGTTTTTACTGTATACTCAAGCTTGCCTCAGATCTGAAGTCCCCTGGCCAGCCGGTATATTTCTGCTCTCTGTTTACTGTGATTCTCTGTTAGGTCTACCAACCTGCTTTCCACTGCTGTGCATTGAAGTAACCTTTCTTTAAAGCAGATAATATAAAAATGTGAGTGTAACAATACAAAGAATGTTGTATTAAAACCCGAAACTTCTCATTGTTGACCTTTTGCAGTTAACTTGAAAAGCATAATGAAGTTAATATGTTCTCGACAGTTAGCTTGGAAAATCCAGCTGGGATCTAAAGATAACAGATCAAAAACTGTCACTGAAATCAGTGGCACAATACTGCTGGCAAACAAGCTGACCTAATATTTAGAGGTCATTTTAAACAATAACGATGGCCTGATTCTCCTCATGATATGATCCCTTTGCACTTTGGTTGCGTTGCAAATATCCTGGATATTAGCCATAGGTCTGCATCTGATACAAAGCTTCTGCTAGTGGCTATCTGGCATAACTGGATGATATATCGCCTTCAACACCTGGATGTGGCAGAAAGATACATGAAGAAATGTGAGATAAGGAGGCCACAGGCAGAGTTCACTGGATAAATGAATGGTTCCTTGAGGACCTTTGCTATCTGGTATAAGTCAGTTGTCCCAAGGGAGAAAGAGCATTTACAAAAGCTGCAAAGTATCTTCAGAACAAAACAGCACACACAAAGGCTTTGATATGAAAATTCTTTCATCCCATGATTGGAGTCTGGTCTTTTAACTTACTGGGATGGTCAGGCCAAGCAGAGCTGCCAGAGGTCTGTGTGCTTTCAAAGTATCCCAACCTTCCCTCAAATACAATATCCAAGCATATTTATTGTGGCTTGTATCTACTAACATGAGCTCTGCAAATGATAGCTACAGCTAATAGCAAATGTACAGATACTGAGTTGTGTAAGTCCCTAGGCGTATAAAGAGATCAGAAAAAGTGGAAGTGCCTTTTATGTATTTGCAATTCATGGCAAAGAAAACTTAACAAGGTTAAAACCAGAAGACACAATTGATATTTTTGTGTGTGTGCTAAAGAAAAAATGCCACAGTAAGGCAAGTAAATGTTCTGTACTCTAATCATGACACCAGAGAGGGAATTTGACCTGCTTTTTATTTTTTTTTTTCTTTTAAAGGATGTCAGGAGTGTATTCTTTGAAATAAGGACTATACTCAAGAGAATTAACAAGGCTTAAGCAGATGAACATCACTGTAATTTCCTCCTTCTATGATTCAGCTGTTGTCAAGATGTCAAAAGCAGGTGGAATGGGGGAAGCTACTTTGAAATGGATGACCCAAAAGCTCCAAAATGTTAAGAAAACTGGACATCTTGACAAATATATAGCTTCTTGGCAAATATAACCATGAGTCAGTGGAAAGATTTAATTGGTTGCTTAAGTAAGATTGCATATCCTTAGAGGACATTTAGGGAATGCATTTCAACAATCCATAAAATACATTCAGGAACACAGCTGCAGTGGAGGAATAAAGCACTGGCAATTATACTGAGGCCTGAAAAGATACAATCTGTGTGTATTTTATGAATGCCACTGAAAAAAAAGCCTCCATTTTAATCAATTTATTCACTACTTCAAAAATAATGAGAAATTATTTAAAATTGGTGTTTAGGTATTAATTTAGGCAACAGAAATTATGTACCTTAGTCTACCTATCCAAACATTGCATGAATTTTCATTGTAATGAGCACATGTAGATCCCAGAAACAACACTAGAATTTAAGGGTGTTCAACACCTCTAAAAAACAGAACATTTTAACTGTGTGTTAAATATAGGAATGGGTGCCTTGCTTTGTGCATCGCAGTTGAAAACTTTGGCCTCAGGTCATAACTGCTCATGCAAAATGCAATCCAAGATTAAAAACACCCCAAAAAATGGGTTTTAATCACAAAGATAACTATCTGACTTGATCTAAACTCACAGGGGCTCATGATTTCTAAAATACACTGACTTGGGCACTTAACTATGAAAGAAGGTGAAATTAGGTCTGCATAGTTTAAAATCCTAATGTTAATAGGAGTTAATATGTAACTGTCTACAAATGAGGGGAAAAGAAAGTAATGGTTTCCAAGTCTTAAGAAACATTTTTCTCTCTAATTTTTGGGACTAGAAGACGGTGATAAAACTGGGGGCTAGTGTGGAATGGAAGGAGGAAGTAAGAAGGATTTATTAAATAAAAACATGGCAAGAACAAATACCTCTGGCTGGTCATGAGCTGAAGTACAGAATGAAGCGTAGGGCAAAGCTTTCTTTGAAAGATAAAACACATGCTAAGAATTATGTTAAACTTTACTCTTTGGTAATGTTATTTGACATCCAAAATCTGTGCTGCATCACTCTGCCCTTCCCAGACATTGCCCTTTATGTGGTAGAGTGTCAAATCTCTTTGACTATGTCACCCACAAGTATTTTCCCCTGACTGCAGCCAAGAAAGTGGCTGAGTGTTGCAATAAAAATGGAATAAAAGGAAATCTAGATAAAAAGGAGAAAGAGCCTGGGTACAGATTGGGAAGAACAGATGAAATGAAAAAGTAGAGGAGGGCCAGGGTGAGGTGTGACCTTTTCAACATTCCCAGGTCTGCAACACTGCAGGGTAGCAGACGGATCCTAAACTGTTGTCAGGCTGATACAGAGAGATCCAAATTCAGCCCCTTGTACTTCACAAGGATCCTCAAAAGGTAGGATCCCTCTATAACTAGTGGAGACTATCCCACAACCTGAATAGCATGGAGATGCCTGTAGAAGAGAAGGTACTTAACTTCCATTGCTAGTTTTGAGAACAGAGGTGTATTCGTGCGGCTAAGTTCAGCCCTGATTTTTTGAGGCATGGATTGTGAATTTTTGAATATGGGTAGTTGTTAATACTGAGACAACCTGAAAGGATTCAGAGGCTTTCAAGGCAGGGCTGAGGTCTCTTTTCTCACTATCAACTTGCGTACTAAGGGCTGAAGTGTCACAAGTAGCTAGCAGAATCTGGTGACAATGGTCTGTTTGGTGAGGGGAGGAATACTTTTAGACTGCAAAGACTAGCAGACTCGTTCAAACTATCAAGTATAAGACAAGGACAGTCTAATATGGAGCTTAATATATACACAGCTGGAAGAGGCACTTTCAGGCGTTGATTCAGAACCAAAAAGGTTGCTCTGTGCTGGAGATGTCTGTTGGGCTCTGTGGCAGGAGAAGATCCAGGAGTGAGTGGCCTTCAGAATGATGTGCCACACAAAGTCAGATGGGAGCAGTCCTGTATATACGTTGTGGGGTTGCACATGATCAACTAATCACTACTAAAGAGGCATAGAAATACAGAAAAAATCCAGCAAAGCAATGTTTAAGACAATACTTAGTGTAAAGTCAAAGAATCTAACTAAAGAATACAGACAAAGGGATATCTACGTTTTAGTTGATCTCATCCCAAGGAAGCTGAAAGGAGAAGACAGATAAATGCTCAGAGGGCAGCAGAGACTGAGCTCCGTGTTGCCATGACTACATTGCTCCCCACGGGAGATACCTGTATCCACACAAGGTGGATTTTCACTGCTGGTCACTGCATAGACAGACTTCACAGTCTCACAAAAACCTCACTTGAATATAGAATCATAGAATCATA
>NW_010266098.1:0-10161 GCF_000690775.1 Eurypyga helias
TGTTTTCCATTACTAGTCTGAAAACCTTTGCATAGCATACAGGAATCCTAAAAGATTCTTTGCCTTTTTTTTTTCCTTTGGGGTTTTTTTTTGTTGTGTGTTTGGGGTTTTTGTGGTTTTTTTAAGTGACTGTGTGGATGGTCAGTTAATAGTCTTTCTGCAGGCAGAATTTAATTTGAAAATTTTTGAAATGTCAATGAAATGAAAAAAACCCCACTAGTGTATTCATACCAGTTTGTGTAGTAATTCCCTTATTTTCTTTCATTTTTCTACTTCCTGTCACTCCCCCGTTTTGCTCTCAGAAATAAAAGAAAGAGGAAGTGTAAACATTCTGTTCATATATTTTTAAGTTGCCTGGAGTGCTTTGCCATCTGCTGGCTGGGCACTCTGGCCATTCCACGTACTTTATACACAACCATCTTTTTGACCTCATTGTGGCATTTGTACTGCTTTATAGTAACTGAGGTGGCAGAACTTTGAGTTCCTTTGGGAGTTCTGAGCACAGATCTCTTACAAATAATCCATAATAAAAAAATCAGAGGGAAATGATTCATTTCCCCCTTGGTGTACCGTGCTGCGTATACCACATTGCACAAACGAACTGTCACACGCTGAAGTTTTCTCAGCTCTCCATCGGTAGGTTTGGCAAGGCAAGATAACGGTCACTTTTCTCCTCACCTTTAGAACAAAAGATGTCTGAAATGTGAAATCAAGGGTGCAAAATGGATGGGTTCTGTTTAAAAAAAAAAGGTTGGAGCTGGCTCCTTGTCACGTTGTCCATTGACAATAATTTTCACGGTGAAATTCCTACACGTTCACAACAGATCCATCATCCCACCGCATCCTACAGCTTCTCTCTCTTCGGATAGAAGACTGTACATCAAAAGCCTACCGCAGTGAGAGTGATTACTGCAAATCACCTCCGTTTCTAATGCACACAAATGAACTGTGTATAATGAAAAGCCATTTGGTTAAGGGTTTATAAGAATATTATTTTGAGAGTGGAAGAGTTAACAGCAGGTGAAGCATACGACGGGTAAAGTGTTCGCAGTGGGATAGCTGTATTCTTAAAAAGTAGTGTCGTTGGCCTCTGTGCCACTGATTGGGAACAGACCTGCGTTCACAGGAACTCCTGCATTGTGGCTGACAACCTTTTCAGTCTGTGCACTCTGTTTTCAGCGGTGTGGGGCTTGTCTGGCGTTCGTGCTGGGCTAGTAGGTAGCCTGAAATGCAACCCCACAGCATGAGCTTTCTTGAAGGTGTAGGAAATGATCGTTGTGGATGCTTTCTGTGGAAAGAGGGTTATTTTAAACAACTATTTAAAGAGTGGTAGATTGTAGCTGCAATCACCAACATTTCAGATGTCCAAAGGATATTTAGCAGAGGACGTTATTTTAATAGAAGAACCCCTATTCTGTGCTCATGGATGGCCTGACTGGTCTTGTTCATTGTACTCAATTAAAGCTAATTGCTGTTGTCTCTTACCTTCAGTTCACAGTTCAGCATTGTGTCTATACTTCACTAACCAAAAACAAAAAAAATCTCTGTTAACAATGTTTTCAATAAATCATAATAGGCTGAATCCTTGGATCTTCACGAAATCTTTATCAAGCAAATTACACCAAAATCTCACTTCCCCACCCTTCCCTCTCTTTGCATGAGTGTAGGGCAGTGTTCATTGTGCAGTCCCATTGTTACTGGCAAATACACCTCCTGCTCCTCATCTTGTGCTCCCTGACGTTGCAGCTTGCAGAACAAAGTCCCAGAGAGCGCTACCCAAATGCTTAGTGGTAAATAGTCGTTGGGTTAACTTACCTGTTTGTTTTTCAGAGCTAGAAAGGTGGAGGTGCACACTCATTGCTGCGCAAGAAGCAAGCTTACCTGGGCTTCCTCTATTAAACTGTATTTACCCTTGATCTGGGCCTGCTTCATTTCCGTTTTCTGAATATAAGTAGTAATTTTTTTTCTTCTTGTTTGGAAAAAAAGAGATTTTAAAAAAGGATGCGTATTGGGAAATATTGAAAAGGCCTCTCTCTATTTTAGAATCAATCATAGAATGAATCATAGAAGGGTTTGGGTTGGAAGGGACCTTAAAGATCATCTAGTTCCAACCCCCATGCCATGGGGTGTTCATTCTTTTTTTTTGTTTCATTCTTTTAGAGTGGTCTTATATTGAACCCCAGGTGAACTTGAAATCAGGTTATGTGGTTTCCCATGTGTTTCCTTTTTTTTTTTTTTAAGAGAAATGACGTCCAAATAGCCCTATCTGGATTTGGCAATGAGCACATTCTGGAGTCAGAAAGGGACCAGACAGGTATTTGTGTCCTTGCTAGGAGCAGCTTCGCTAAGACCTCTCGTGTAAAGCTAGCTCCTGACAGTGTGGAATAGCAAAGATGATGAGAGAGCAGCAGGCTGCTCATTAATAAGCTGTTGAGTGGTGGTGGATGCCTGTGAGTGCTGCAGATCTGCTCTGGAAGTGTACCAGCTAGGTCTGCAGCGATCAGCGCACCTCTCACACTTCATTATTTGATCTCTGAACTGTCGGTGGTGTAGACAGTAAAATACAAATTACAAGCGTCGCTTGAGATGTGTGTGGGCACATTTTTCAGCATTGCAGGAAGAAAATGTAGCCAATGCATTCCATAGAAACACATTTTCTTTATGGAGCTTGGAGCAAGGACAGTTGCTCTATACACACACTGAAATCATGTGGAAAAGCTGAAGCCGGTGATCTCAGTATAAGTTAAAGTTGGAACAGAAATATGACATTTGATTACAGGAAAAAATATTACGCAAATTGATACAGGATTGAGCAGACTTCGGGCTTTCAGCTCAGATGATTCTGGAGCAGTTTATCAGACAGAGATAATGGTATAATCATAAGGCTGAAAGCAGTGAACCCTCTCGTTGTCTGCGCCGGCTGCCTTTTGCCACGTGGGAGATCTTCACAGCAGTTTTAAAATAAAGGCATTGTGTCACCGTCACTCAAGGAGATGAGAGCAGACATCGCCTGCTCCTTTAAGCAGCTGTTGTATTCCACATCTGTCATGGGATCTCTAGAGCAGTTTAACTTGAAACTTAAATCAGAAAGTGCCTAGCTGCTCACTTTGCGTATGGGTGTCTGTTGTACAGGTTATCCAGACAGAGGATTGAAGGAAGAGTTTTTTTCAAATATATTCAAAAAAATATTCAAGAGAATATTTTGACAAAATATTGTCAGCCCGAGTGTTCACCCAAGAACAGTCCGTACCAGGGTGGTGCGCTGCTTGTAACTACCACAGTGTGAACGCTTACTAATGCAGCCCTTTTCTTCGTGTGAGGTTAGACAGACAAAACTAGTAACTGATTATTTTTAGTAAACTAATATCTGCATAAGGTTTCTAGGCTGAGCTTGTACGGAAGTGGATTGTTAGTACGTATTCCAGGAACTGGACCACAAAAGGAATTAATAACGCAGCACGTCATTAAGTAGACCGTAAACTCAGAAAACGCCGTTAGAACAGAGTAATCTAATTTTCTTCATAACAGAAAGCATAGAACTCGCAAGGAATAATTTTAACTGAAAGACACCCTTGAGAACTATTGGACACGTATAGAATCCACCACTGCTGCTGGTTACTTTGAATGATTAATTGTCCTCACCATCTCAAAATAACGCACTCTGTGCCTAGTCTAGGTCACATTTCAACTTCCTGCACAGCTTTTCTCAGATTAAGTAGTCATTTCTTACAATAATATTTTCCAGTAAGGAGATGTATTTAATTGCAGTAAGATTATTTTTCAACACGATCCTTGAGTATTTTGACCCCTGTTGGGGTGTTGTATTTATATAGCTCTGCTCGGCGTTTTCCCTCCCTGAAGCACACCGAAGAATATGCCAAGGTTCTTTGCCAGCGGTTGGAAAAGAAACTAACCTGTCAGAAGACAAAAGGAACTGTGTTCTCACAAACGGATAGCTACTTTAAAAAAGTAGCTTTTAAAAAAGTAGCTTTCTGCTTTTGAAGTTAGAAAGCCGAGTCAGAGGAAATGGTCTATTTTTGCAATGAAATGAAATGCTGGAGTGGTTGCTATTTAACATATTGTTGTATGATGAAAAAGGGCTGAATAGGGAAGTTTGCTGGCGATAGAGAGTATTGTAACTGAGGATGGCTATGGGCCATTGTTCTGCTGGCTCACAGCGCCAAGTAAGCAGCAGATGAAATTTGGTGTTGATAAATAAAAAAAACCATACATGCAGGGGAAAATAAGTAAACAAACAAAATCTTCGTATATCATGGTAGTTTCTGAATTGGCCATTGTTGAAAGAGAATTATAAGCCTATCTGTAGTTACCTGTAAATGTCAGCTGGGTGTTAGGTGGTGGGCAGACTAGGGAAGTTGTTAGGAAATACGGAAAAGTATGGGATGCGAGCGTTACACAGCTCCATGCAGTTTTGGGGAACTCGCTTTTAAAAATGTGAGACAGGTCTCCTCACCAAATTTCAGAAAAGGATATAGTAACCCAGAAAACCACAGGGAATAATGATCAGAGATACAGAATACCTTCTGTTTGCAGGGGAAATGAAGTAACTGAGACTAACTTAGAAAATAAATTACGGTGAGCGGTTAATCTAGAGAATCCTTACAATCCTGAATGATGCAGGGGAAGTCTTGGAATGATTACTCACTGTTCAAAGGCCATAAACCAAGGCACGTGAAATGAAATGACCATTTCAGACAGTTTATATTTTTTTTTAATACTTCAATATTATTTTTGTATTACACTATAATAGGAAAGCAGAGAGCATGTTGTGTGCAGCTGTGCCTCTTGGTCTTCGTACTCTCGAGGTCTTAAGTCAGTGTATACTGTCCCTGTGTATGTAAATCATATATATGTGCATGTCCCCAGGAGTACACTGAATATTGTGGGGTAACTGTTTTGCTGTCTGTCGATCTGTAACTCTCACACATGTTTCAGGTATACTCACTGGGTAGCAGTACCTCTCTGTACTTAAGCTCTTTGGCTTCTCCTGTGGTCGTATTAATATTTATTGTACTGCAGCGCTGAACATTTTTACTCCAAATTCATGGTTCCTGTGGGCTGTTGCATCTATTTTTCTCAGCTTTAAAACTGTATCTATTGAGTAAACGTAGGAGAGATTATATTTATTGCAAGAGAGCAAACAGTTGTTACAGCATTATTCTCTGACAGTTCTCAAAGACGTTGATAGAGATGCAGAAAGGCCAATAAAATCAGCAATGTCAGTGGGACTCCCTGCCACATCATCGAGGTTTTATAAAACTTTTTGTACGTGTTTTATCAAAATGTTGAGATGAGGGGGAAAAAAGAAAAAAGTGGGGATGAAGACTTGATCTCCACCAGTCTGCAGACGGTGAAATCAATCAGTTCTCTCTGGCTGACATGAATGAAGATCCAACCTAATTTGAGAGTCTGCCTCAAAAATTCTTGAGACAGAAAAGAAATAAACTGCTGCTGGCTCGTAAAGAGTGTTCTGCTACCAAAACCCCAAAAAGACCTTTGCATGCAACAACTGGAATTATTTCCCCAAAATTTAGATTTTTGCTAAAACAGCATTAGTTGTGTGGGGGAAAAAATATTTGTATGCAAACATGCTAACAATAGGAGAGAAAAATACTCTTTAGTACTCAAAGTTTCAAAGTATCTGAAAGATTACATCATCCCCCACATTTAGATTTTTGCTAAAACAAACAGCATTGGTTGTGTGGGGGAAGAAATATTTGTATGCAAACATGCTAACTTCCCCAAAATTTAGATTTTTGCTAAAACAGCATTAGTTGTGTGGGGGAAAAAATATTTGTATGCAAACATGCTAACAATAGGAGAGAAAAATACTCTTTAGTACTCAAAGTTTCAGAGTGTCTGAAAGATTACATCAGACTGTGTTTCTGTTTCTCATTCTAAAACTGCAGTACCTCCTACGGACCCCTCTCAAGTTGAAGGTTCTGGTTTATGCTGTGTCCAAGAGCTCAGAGGCGTGATACTATGTGAAGAATTACCCCAAAAAATTAAATGTTGTGCTTCGTCCACAGTACGCTTCACGCTGATACCAGCGAGGATTGTTCTTACGTGTGAATATAAGATCAGAATTTAGACCTCCTAAACTGGAACTGAGGATACTGTTTGGAGGAATTTAATTTAATGACTGCGTGTTGTCAACTGAATTTGGGGCTGTGAGTACTTTGTTGTGTTCAACTAGATTAACTTTAGAGCTCTTAAAAATATCTTTAGGAATACTGAAAAACAAAAGCAGAGAAAAATACATGTTTTGAGAGGCAAATCCTTTGTTCTTCCTATTATACCCATCGTGGCAGCATGCCGAGGCATGGTAGGCTGGAGACACTGGCTCGGTGTTTGGGGGTCAAAACTGCAGCGAGCTGACAGGCAGCCTCTGACGGACGCTGTCGGGGACGACAGGGCACGGTGGATTTTCGGCTTCGGCTGTAACAGTCAGTGGGGAGCTGGACCGGGCTGGCAGAGGCGCGCTGCTGCGAGCTCGTCACTGCCAGGGGAAGCAGGATTTTGTCTAATCACTTCGGTGTGATGGACAGCCGTGATACTGCGGGGTTCCTTCCCTCAGCGTGAGCTGAGAAGAGCTAATGTGGTGATACGTTAAACTTGTTTGACCTGCAAATAGAGAATGAGGCTGAGGAGGGAAATCGGTGCCGACGAAAAATGCGTAATCTGCTGTGCTGTGTTGAAAATGTTTGAATATTCATTAAGCGTGGCTAGTATTTTATGTTATTGAGATCTTTGGGATTTTTACCTTGTTGTCTCCTATAAATTCTCTGTGCTTAATTTAGAAGGAATATACCATATATTATGGAAAGAATAGGCTTTCTAAAACCAGCCTGGTCTTTTACCTACAATCAGGAAGTCGATGGCTGGAAACACTTGAGCTTCCAGCTAGTTTCTAGATGTTTTCAGGTGTTAAAGTAGGGAACCATAAAATGTGACCCTATTTTTATGTAGCACAGTGTATACATTCTGTAAAGCTGGAAGAGCATAACCCATAAATCCTTATTGAAATAACTACCCAGAGCTTTCACTTCCACAACACAAATATAGCTTAAAAGTTAACTTTTCAGTTGTCTAGTTTAAGCTATAACACATTATTCCCAGAAGTAATAGTCGTAATACAATAGCAGAAGGGATGCGTTTTCAGTCCTAGAATAATCACATCTCAAAAACAGTTGTTAAAATCAATTACTGAAAGTGATAAGCCACGTAACTTTTCTTATATTTGCCTTGCTTTCAGACTATTTTTTTGGGTGGAGGAAGGAAAATGCCATCCTAGCACAAGGTACGCAAGAGAATTATCAAGAATGGCTGTACCCCTCTTGCCATTCTGATCCCAAGGGGCTCATCAAGCAGTGAACCCACTGCCTTGTAAGTGTATGTATACACATATCTATGGTACCACAATCACAGATTTCTGTATTCTCCTTGCCTGAGCTTGGAAAGCGGCTAAATAACACTGGCTGTTCACAGTCTTCTGTCCTTATATCCGGGCAGAGGTCCTACACACGCTGTGTACATCGTTGAATGTCGGTGCCTTGATTCACAGACTCACAGATTCAGAGTGGTGGGGATTGGAAGGGACCTCTAGGGATCATCTAGTCCAACCCCCCTGCCAGAGCAGGATCACCTATGGGTTCCCATGTCCCTCTTCCCAGAAAGGATAGTGATGCTGTTGAAATTCCAAATGAATGAAGCAGTAAGAAACTGGATGTTAGTACCCACTGTTATAATACCACCAGAAGTGATATTTTGTGAGATTCTTCCTGTGGTCACAAAGGAGGAGGAGTTCATTTCCTTTTGGTTGTCTTCTGATATCCCAGCTGTGCAGACCTCTGCTGCATTATATTCGGTGAGCGCTGTAGGATGTCCTGCCATCTGCTTTTACATCCTAAGGATCTGGATGAGTTATTATCCACCAAAATTTCATGTCTTACAAAGCATTCCCTAAAGTAATCCTTGACTCTGTGTATTAGTTCCCTCAAAAAGCAGTACATACGCACATGCTCTCAACATGACAGATGTAGAGGACTGTAAAGGCAAAGGTCAATGCAAATGAGGGATTGGTGTGGATGTCTGATTGTGGAAGCCCTAAGGGGCAAACAGCAGGAAAGAGGGTCTCGAAATGGCTCATGTTACCCCCCGGGGTTGGCAGGTCTTTAAGACCCCAGTGCATCTACCTGCAGTTTCACAAGGCACCCAGCTTTGGAGACAAAGGATAGTGGTGTCTCCTCATGGCACACAGAGGTGGAACAGGATGGAGATACTCCTCACTCTCAGCTCCAGAAGGTCTCAAAAACACATAATCCAAAACCTGAGCATTGTTGCCAACCTACAAAATAACTGCAGAGATGTGGCAAAGAGTTGACTGGTGGATGGACAGACTTCTTGGACATTACAGATATTTAGGTGCTGGTGCATACGTGTCGCTCAGAGCCTGAGTGAAACCTTGGTTGTTTCAGATTTTAACCTTAAGGTCATCTTCTCCTGTCAGAATGTGTCAGGTGGACATTCGCTATGTGGATGAAGCAGTATTGCAACGGGATCCTACACAGATGCATGTAAAAAGTATCAGGGCTGTACCATAACTCTGTTTGTTTTAAATGTGAAGAATCCATACAAGATCCCCAAAGATCCGATTACAAGCTTTTCCTTGGTGCCTTTCATTCATGACTTCAAGCTAAGAACCCTTTTAGCAGTCTATCAAATACGTTAAAGTTACACCGTGCATGCACATCTACATTTGTTAAAATGCATATATTCATTTAGTTCTCGCTAACTTTTGCCTTATTAGCAAAACCCAGTTCACCATATGCTGAAACAATGACCTTTATATTATAAATTCAAGGATTCATAAGACAGATGGTTAAGACATAAAAAAAAAAAAAAGAAAAAAGATTGGGGGGAAAAAAAAAAGACAACAAATAAAACCCCAGCCTGTCCGGCTGCAAGGACCAAAGTATGAATATTAAAATGATCGTGGAAAGCTGGCTGTGTTAGCTAAACATATGGGCTTAGTTGTGTTATACTGTACCCTGGAGTTGAAACTTATTAGCATCTCCTCTTCTGCTGGTGCTGAATAATATGTGAAAAGCTATCTGGTGGTGATGGTGAGCTACTTCACATTAGGGGGTATCCCGATTCGTAGAATTTGTGCTGTTTGTAGGATTCAGGATTCAGACTGGTGTTGAACAGAGGTTGTGATAGAAAGGGAAAAGAGTACTGACATGGCTGTGACTATGGTGCTTAATAGACGTAAACAAGAGAAATTCTGTGGGACTTTAACAGCTGAAAGAGGCCTAAAGAAAGCTCATCTGTTTTTCCAGCTCCATCAGTTGCTCCTGTTAAAAGGTACTGCGTTTTTATTGGACTTTGGAAGGAATTAAATGGAAAAAAATCCTTAAACTGTCATTAACCCATGTGATGGTTTTCCCAAGTCTTGCAGAAGGCTTCTGAAGGCTTTATTCTCAGAAAGGATTCCTACTTTCTTTTATCCTTAATCCTGAATCCAAGGATTTGATGTGTGGGTTCTCTTTATTCTCTCTTATCAAAGATGAGGTCCATATAGATGGGTTTTTTCTTCCTGGTTCATGTCCCCATCCTCCCAACCCCAATGCTCATTCTTCACATTTTTCAGGCTTCTGAACTCAATCCAGCTCTAGAATAGTAACCATCTATTTATGTTCCTGTGCTGCTGTGCTAAGCTAGTAATTCTGGCAGAAGAGAGATTGTTTTACTTTTTGAGTGTGGTAGTTCCTAGTCTGTAATGTCTGGATGTTCATACTGTGAACCCTGTGCACGCATTTCCTTGTCGTGCCTGTAGCCAAAACAGTTCCCAAATGCTGAGAGAGATTCTCAGGAGGATTTGCATGTAGGTACCATTAAGGCAACTTGAGTGTTGGGGTTTAATCCCAGGCAGCAGCTAAGTACCACACAGCCACTCACTCACCTCCCCCCTCCTCCTGTGGAGAAGTGGAGGAAAAGAGAAGTAAATTTGTGTGTTAAGAACAATTTAATAAAATTGTTGCTGAAATAAAGTTGGTGATGGAGAAAAGACAGGCAGAATGTCATAGAAAAATTTCCTCAACTTTTTTTTGCCTCTTAGTCATACCAAAAAAAATTTGG
>NW_010266098.1:10206-10417 GCF_000690775.1 Eurypyga helias
GGGGAGAGATTGCAATACAGCCAGAGCAAGCCCCAACAAGCGAGAGAGAGCCACCAAGGAAGAAAACTCTCACCAATGAGAGTGAAAAACACTCAAACAACGTGGCCCCTGGCCCACCCCCAACTTATATACTGAGCATGTTTGATGGCATGAAATACCCCTTTGGTCAGTGTGGGTCAGCTGTCCTAGCTGTCTCCCCTCACAGCGGCTT
>NW_010266098.1:10477-16441 GCF_000690775.1 Eurypyga helias
ACGGTATCAGAATCTGAAAAAAAGCCCTTGACTTGGTAGAAACACTCCTTAGAAACAACTAAACCAGCAACGGTATCGATACTGGGTACAAATCCAGCACATAGCCTCGCACAAGTCCAAAACACAGCCTCATACTAGCTACTGTGTAGAAAATGAACTCTGTCCCAACTAAAACCAGCACAGTGAGACATCCTGGTGTGGGATTATTGCCTGATAACATAATCAAATCCTCTGAAAGCCAAAAAAGCTGGAGTAGTACTGACTTTCATATTGCTTAAGCAATAAATCATGAGACTCTAAACCAGTAGATTTCAGGGCCGTATTTATCAATAGGTAGAGGATCTATTATAGATATTTTATATATAGGTATGTCATACACTGCAAATTGTCTATAGATTTCTGCTCCTAGGATTTACAAGTGAGCTATAGCGCCCGGCGCTTTATAAATGACCCCATGCAGATAAATGCAATAACTGACGGAATTAAGATACTACGCAAAAGAGATGAAATGTGGGCTGAAATAAAGTTGGTGATGGAGAAAAGACAGGCGGAATGTCATAGAAAAATTTCCTCAACTTTTTTTTGCCTTTTAGTCATACCAAAACAAAAATTTGGTCTTGCCAGTTTCAGATACCTTGTTGTCCCACCTCTGTTTCCTACTTCCTAAATCCTGGCTTCAGCAGAACAGGGTAAGAGAGAGAGATTTAAACTCAAAGCTGTTTGCCAGAAGGGGCAGCGCATGTGGGCAGTGAGACAGGTTACCAACTGAATGGGTAACTTTGACTTTCTCCTGCTATAGTTTCTCGTTTCTGTTAGCGTGCGGTTGGCTTACTGCGGGTTCTGCACAGCGTAAGGGATAGCAGAACTGATGTGGCCTGTTGCGTTACATTAGTATGCTGCTGGCAGTGTCTTCCTTGCACGTATAAACCATAAGTGACGTCTTTAATTAGTTTTCTGCCGTGCCATCCAGCGCTGAAAATAGTCATCCTCAAATGCATTTGTCACCTTGACGTTTTTCTGTGGAAGCAACGGTCAGTAACCCTGCAAGTATCGGTAACATTCCCAAGATCGTTTCTTGCATTCCTAAAAAAAGCATAAATCAATTGTTTTTCAGAATGGCAGAAGGAAAATGACTTGGTATTTGTCTGAGGGGGAAACTGAGACGTAACTTATTTCAGCTAGGACCTACTGGACTCTTGATGGATAGGATCAAAGAAAGAGCAGACCTTCTTTGTCAAGTTCAAGGCTTCTCTTTCGACTGCTGTAAAAGTAGTTCCAGTGAGAGCACCAATCTTTTTCTGTCCTGATAGTCGTACGCTCCCTGTGCTGCCCCCAGTCGGTACTTTGTTCGCACGATAGTAATTTATATTATTGGTGTTTATATCTGTCTGTGGCATTCAGCTTATGCACCTTAATTCATTTTGTACTGTAGTGATAATTCTTGTTTTGCTTTAAATGCTGCAAAACCTAAACCATTCAAGCAAAAATCTGCGTTTGACCTGTCAGAGGAAGTGACTGACATCTGTCATCCCTGCTCGTTGTTTCGAGGCCTGGCAAGTTTTCTGTCTGAAAAATCCAAGTGTAATGAATGTTGTTCAAGGCTGGTAGATGTAGCACCAGCAGATAAGATGGATCTTAGAACAGCGGTTGATCTGCGCTGCAACTTGCAGGATGTGAATTGTTTAGTTTCGTTCTGCTGAAGTGTCAGAAGTGTGCGAGACGCTTTACGTCTTTCACAGATGCGAAATTCAAAGTGCTTTAAATTCAGTGAAAGTATTTGTAAAAGGCTATTAATTAACTGACAGTCCATTTCAGAAAAACGCCTCAGCTCTGTACGCTTATCTCCCAACTTCATTTCCATGAGAAACAAGCATCTTCCTTCGAGTTCTGGTATTTTCTGCTGCTGACAGAGTAACGGTCTCTCCAGCCTCAGGTACTGATGGCACGCCTTTTGCTCTCCTCATGATCTTTTCGCTGATCCTTGCCAAACCGTGCGGCGATGTTTGGATGCCGAGGCATTGGCTTTGAAAGATGCTGTGCGTTTATCCTGGAAATACTTTCTGCTGGCAGCTGGGCATTGGCAAGGGACGAGCCTTGGGCTCTCCAGCTGCTGGTGCGTCCCACAAAGCGGGGAGGGAGTGCAGGACCCCGGGGCTGGGTACGGAGTGGGGGGCATGATGGCAACTAATGGGCAAGTACATTACATACTGAGGGAATATCAGGGGTGGCAGGAGAGAAATGTATTGTCAGAAAGACGGCAAGAATAGAATCATAGAATCATGGAATGGTTTCGGTTGGAAGGGACCTTAAAGATCATCCAGTCCCCCCCCCCCTGCCATGGCCAGGGACCCCTTCCACTAGACCAGGTTGCTCCAAGCCTCATCCAGCCTGGCCTTGAAGACATCCAGGGATGGGGCATCCACAGCTTCTCTGGGCAACCTGTTCCAGTGCCTCACCACCCTCTCTGTGAAGAATTTCTTCCTGATATCTAATCTAAACCTCCCTGATTTCAATTTGTACCCATTACCCCTTGTCCTATCACTACAGGCTCTTGTAAAAAGTCCTCTCCCAGCACCCTTGTAGGCCCCCTTCAGATACTGGAAAGCTGCAATGAGGTCTCCTCGGAGCCTCCTCTTCTCCAGGCTGAACAAGCCCAATTCTTGAATTGGCCCTACCTTAAAAAAAACCCAAACCAAATCCAACAAATGATAAAGAGTCACAAAGGACCAGAAAAAGGCTGCTGTCGCAGAAGTAAACGAAGTCCGTGCATCTGTTCCTTCAGTCATTTCACAGCTCTGAGGCTCAGGTTTCTTCTTCAGTCACGTTTACCTATATCAGACGTGAAAAATGTAATGACGGGCCAGTCATTGGTCTTCCTCAGAAGACTGGTTTCATTTTCCAATACTGTCACGATCCTGTGTGACCTTGGACAAATCACGTAGGGGAAAAAAAAAACTCGGCCGGTTTAAATTACCTTAGTTCCACTTCCCTTCCTGGAGATTCAGTGGACACTCTTGGTTTTAATGAAGCATCTTCTCTACAGTTCCCAGGTTTTTTATGAGTAAAATGGTGGTGACAATGCTTCCCTGCCTCACGGGGATGTTTTGAGAATAAACACGTTAAAAGGGTGTAAGGCTCTTGGATACTATGCAGATGGGAGCTATAAAAGTCTCTCAGATAGAAAAAACTGAGCTACAGCATTTCTGGGATCAAGCAGCTCTGTTCCCATCACCAGCCCTGCCTGTGCTCAGCTCCCTCAACTGTGTAATTAGCTGGTCTCAAATAACCCTAAAAACTTTGAGAAGCTTTTGCAGCTCTCCCCTTTCCCTGAAGGTCTGGCTGTGCCACTTTTACAGTGATCTACAGCTTTTTGGTTATTTCCCATCAAACATACTTCAAGGCTGGTTTCTACCTGGATTTCTTTCCTTCTCGCAGCTGCTCTGCTGACACTGTAGCATTCAAATGTTAAAAAAAAAAAAAAAAAGTCATATATTAGTTTTTTCTCTTCCGTCAGGTAGAATTACAGCTTCTCCAGAGGAATCTCATCTCCATTGCGCTGTGTCTTGGGATATGGAGGACTTTATCTCAGGGAATAAATTATTTTCATCCAGCTCTTGATATAACTACTGGAAAATGTCATGATCATAGAACTCTTTGCCGCAATAAACACTTGTTTGTTCTATAATTTGTTCTAAACATAGAAATGAATGATGCATATTGCGGAGTTCTTTAGATCCTCATTTTTCTATGCTTGCTTCCAGTTCTTAAGGCCAGCAATTAGAAGGGTTAGGGAATTTCCTGTCCTTTACAGCATACCAGCTCTGACTTGCTACTGGTTGAAGGAGAATGTATATTACAGTTGAGCTATATTTACCTTCCTGTAGGCGACTGTTGTGGGGCAGGAGGGCAATTTGGTGTGTCTGACAAAGTGAATATAATCCATTGCTCAGAGTTATGCCAACTGGAGCCACTTACTAAACGGTTGCAGTTCCCAAGATGCGTGTGTGGAAGCAGCTTTATTTTGCAGTTTTCAGCCTGGCAAGGTACGAGCTTTCTCTGCCAGTAGATTGGTAAGAAAGCCACTTAATACAATTGCTAATTTGTTTGCTTTTTTTCCTGCACCCCTGAGCAATATGAAGCACATTTTCGTTACGCAGCTCTTTGAATTAGGTTGTTTACGTCTTCGTGATTCTTGTCTTGTTGTGGAGACAGCAGTGGGAAGGGAAATGAAGGGGCCAAGAAATGCAAATGAGAAATCTTTTGACATCGTTTAAAAGGATTCTCTTCCTTCCTACTGACCACTGTCACCTTTTCTGATATTTCAACCTCGGAAATGGCCCTGTCGCTTTTGTCGCCGTGTTTGGATTATCTTTGCGCCTGGGGGTACCCTGTGATAGGGCAAAAGGCTCCTTGCAGCAGCTCCCAAACTGTTCTCTTTGAGTCTTACACTGGGACAAAGCTACGCCAATAAAGTAGTGAATTTTTAAAATGGATTTTTATGAAGACTGTTACTACAGTTTCTCTGGGCAGAAGTCCCAGAGACTGTTGACTGATAGAGATCAGGTCGAAGGAAATATGCCTTTTAGCCAATTGATTCTTGTACATTTCTTCAGAGAGTTATGGTTTGCTACCATCAAACACAGTTCAGAAGTTCTGTGCTGCCAGCAGATGGTATCCCAGAAATCAGTTTAGACAGGAGTAAATCCACATCCCACTGCAAATGGAGGCTCACAGTGACTGAGACAGGAAGGACGTTTCCAGCCTGGTGAACCTCTGTGGTTCAGGACAGTGATTGGAATAGAGAAATATGGTAAAATTTGCCCCAATTTCTTGACTAGATGTAATTTTTCTGGGAAATGTAACCATTTCCTACCCAAAGTATGTCCAATAAAGACTCTTCATTAATATTCTACCTTCACACAAATAATAAATAAAAAAATCAATTCAAAATCTGGAATGAAATTGGTTTTGTGCCACTCCATGAAAATGGGAAGCTCAGAATATTCAAGCTGGAAGAAAAATAAAATCAAAGTCCTGTAGTAAATCAGTTGTGATCATTCATAAATAAGAGTAACACAGTGCACGGAAAGGCTTGCAAAATAAAGGCTGTTGAGTGGCATCCTTTGTTCATAGTGAGAAACGGACTTCTACAAATTTCTTCTGGTTTGCTTTTTTCGAAAGGATTGGTTTCCATAGCAACTGATACATAACATGACATCCTTTGCTACTCCTGAGATCTACAGAGCAGTTTGTCAGAGAAAAAAAAAAGTGCTAATTAATAGCTGAAAGAATAAGGGACAAGGTCTTTCTGCTTTATACGGAAATTGTACTGGTGGTCGATTTTCCTTCATGGGTGTTGTGTAAGAGCTGTATGAGGAACCTGTACTTCCGTTGTTGATACGGACAAGAACAGGAAGACAGTTTTGGTTCTGTTTGGAGGACACTGAGAAAACCTGTGACCTCTCTGGTGGAAATTTGTCTGAAGTACACTGAGGTCAAAGTAGTTGCAATGAGAATTTCACCTCCGATGCTAGAAACTGCTACGGCATCCCAATAAATTCCATTCCTCACCCTGCTGGACATTACCCACAAATAAGACACACTCCTCTTCAAAGCTTTTCAGATACCTGAAGTCTGAGCAGAGGTTCCCTGGCAGCCCGTGGTGAGAGGGCAGGCTGTGCCCTGCAGCCATGGAGGGTCACGGGGGCACAGACCCCCCTGCAGCCTGGGGAGGACCCTAAACTGGAGCAGGGGGATGTGACCCCGTGCTGGAGCGGGCTTCTGGCAGGAGCTGTGGACCCATGGAGAGAGGGGCCCAGGCCGGAGCAGGTTTGTTGGCAGGACTTGTGACCCCAGGCTGGAGCAGCTGCTCCTGAAGGACGACACCCCGTGGGGGGATCCCCGCCGGAGCAGTTCATGAAGAACTGTAGCTTGTGGGAAGGACTCGCATTGGAGGAGTTAGTG
>NW_010266098.1:16634-22201 GCF_000690775.1 Eurypyga helias
ATGACGAGCTGAGGAGGGGCGTGATGGAGCGGCTGGTAGGATCCCACCACCTCAGAAACCCTTCAGCATCCCCCAGTTTAGCATGTAGATACTTGAAAGCAAGCTGATTATTTCTCAGATCCTTTTAACACCTTAAATTCCAAATATTTCTGTGATGCGATGTGTGCAGACGGCTCTGATTCTCAATTCCTGGTGAAAAGGGTGTGTGTACAAGCAGTGGGTCTTTGCACATGCTGTGAGACTGGTCCTGGTTTATCTGCCTGGTACCAGCCAGCAGCTAAGTACCACGCAGCTGCTCGCTCACCTCCCACCGCCACTGGAGATGACAAGGATTCTTGGTTTATCTCAAAATTCACAGTTTGAGATAAAACCAATCTAATAATTGAATATAAATGGATAAAATGGTGATAATAATACTAATCCTACTACTACTATGTAATGAAAATAATACTAGCTACTACTACTAATAGCCTCATGCCACCTACTGTGATGAAAATCAACTCTGTCCCAACGAAAACCAGCACACTGGGCTTCTAGTTGTGACAGACTGATTTTTCCACTGGTTCCCACAGGGTATACGGGATGAGTATGCCCGAACAAAATAGAACATTCCATCACGGAAACGTGTTTTGAAGAGGATATTGAATGGGGAGCTGTGATTTTCCACATCTTTAGTGTCTTAAATGTGCGAGCGGATACTGTCAGGAAAGCTGTTAGCTTGCTGTATCGCAGGATGACAGCACCTTCCCGAAAGGCTGCTCCTGATGGGAAGTCTGGTACGTGAGGTTGACTCACACAGGCAGGTGGCAGGAATAATTAAATCAAGGAAGAAAGCCCCTTATCTAGAATATCTTACAGTAACAGCCCAGTGAAAGGGCAAACTTTAGGAAAAGCCCTGGATGGATAATGTATCTGATTTCTCCTCTGGATAAATAACACTCAGAAAGAAATGCGTTCTTCTTCCTAAAAGCCTGGATAACACAGGAAAAAAATTTCTTGCTATGCCTGCTAGGATATTTTTCTGGGTAGTGGAAAACTAGTAATTGGACACTTTACAGCTCTTAGGAATAATTTTCAGATGCTATTTACCTATTTTTTATCTAGACTGTTGGTTTAAAATTACAGTACTTAAAAAAAATTATCTGATGGGGTTTCTGTACGATAATTTTCTGGTTTTTAAACTACCTGTGGTTTTCAGGTTCAGGAAACTGAAATCAGAACGAATGACAAATCCTTGCTTTGTCCTTGATTTGAAAGAAATTCGCACAGTTTTTCTCCGTAACATCCATTATCAGTTCTTTGAGCCTGTCCAACCAGCTAGTAAATCACATTAAAAAAATTCACAGTACATTTGCTTTCAGTTGGAATTAGGCTATCCTAGATATTTTGAGAGAAAAAAAAAAAAGGTGCTTTTGGAAGACGTTTGTCTGTATCAGGACCGATAGCCTTTGGGCTAAATTTTCAAACATTCTCTGTGGTTTTGTTTGGCTACGTTGATGATCCCACTGTTTGTGTGTCACAAGACTCCTCCTGAACAGATGCAAATACCGTAAAATCATTCATATTCACTATTTCTCCAAATATTAACTAGGATTTCCTTTCGTGCTGAATATCACAGAGAAAATAAAATAGATTTTTTTACTTTTTACTGTGAAAGCTGGGTTTGAATGAAGAGTCATTAAAAGGTTAATACCTTTTCTAACACTTCAGGAACATAACATTCTCTGCTCCTATCACCTTCACATCCTGAGTTCCAGCTGATGAATAATCGGACTGGAGATTATCACAGAGGGTACATTCATGTGTAAAATGAAATTCCTATTAAAGTTCATGGCTTCAAATGAAATATGCTTTGTAGCTCTTCCTGTAGAGATTCCAGTCATGATAGGCTGAAATCCAGTCTTTCTTCTCTCATCCTTCTTCTTAGCCCGAGAAGAAAGTGATCTTTTTGATGAGTCTTTGTAAAGTTTTTGACAGAGAATGCCAACAATTATTCAGTTCCTTGACTGGAGAAATGATTGCCAGAAATGTTCATTTCAGATACCGTATGTTTAGTGAAAACAAACGTATATAATTGATTGCTTGGCCAAGTATTCTCTAGAAAAGAATCTCAGGAAAATAAGAGAGGGAGTTGAAGAACTGGCTCTGTTTGTTCCAAACCTACAGAAACAAATCTCTGCTTACTTTGCATTGTGGGGGGGTGTATTTTTTCATGTGCACTTCTACTTAGCCTGTATTTTTTGGCCTATGCAATGAGCCTTCACTTCCCTGAGTCACTGCAAATTGTTAAAACAGGCTGGAAAAGTGCTGTTCCAGGTACTCTGTTTTAATAGCTATAATTAATTTCCTTGGCAGTTTTTCCTGAAAATCATAATCTATACATAAATATTTCAGGTGAGATTGAGGAGTTATGTTGTCTTTAAATCAGATGGGCACGTACATGATGCAGTTCCAGAGCTAATTTCATGTATTTTAATGTAATGGTCTAGAGGGTGTGCCTGCAAGCTCCAAATCTCTCCCAGGTATATATTATGTTTACAAATAATATCCTTTTCTGGCTAACCATAATTACACCTATTTTAGGTGTATGTCTTTATTACCCTCAGCCCCCATTGAGTTGTGTTCAGTTGTTTCTCTTAGTTCCAGCTAACGCCAGCTCTGAGGGATGATTTTACTTGCGTGTTCCTATTATACCCCAAGTTCTGCTAAGAGGAGGTTGGGGCAGATGAGCTGCCTGGGGAAGCGCAGTGGAGGGTATTTGGAGCGGAATTTGCTTTAACTCAGAAATTCAGTGAAAATGAGAAACATGTTGAACAGGCAGAGTTGTTCATGGACCCTTATTGCTATTTGGTCTTTCCTAGTTGTTCTTCTGGACCTAAAATGTTAAATATGTTGGCCTATATTCCAGCATATAGAAGAACTCTTTTTTATTCAAATGCAGCTCCTTCTGGTTTAAAAGTCTTTTCATCTCTCTGAGAGCAGATAAAGGGTATTCGCCAAAAGAAGAACGTCTGCATAGACACACCCCCAATATCGTGGCAATTTGGGGTCCTATAGCACTGGGCTTTTATAATAGCAACGTGATACTTTTTATCTCCGTGTATGAATGTCAAAGCCATCTCTCCTGTTCAACTATTGAGCTCCGTTTTTGTCCTGCCTTCAAAATACAGAAAACTTCTAGGTTCCAGCTGTGTGTGTTTTGGTGTAAAAGTACTTCCACGCTATTCTTACTGCAGCTGCTTAGTTTGACTCAGTTGTATTAAAAGTGGGGCCTTCTCAGGTTAGTCTGACAGGTTTGAAAGTTTGTTTCCTAGGTAAGTGGACGTATTTCAGACATCATAGAATCATAGAATGGTTTGGGTTGGAAGGGGCATTAAAGATCATCTAGTTCCAACCCCGATGTATCTTTAGATTACATTATTCTTTTTAAAATACAGCTTATTCTGAAGTCATAATATTTATACTTATGGCAAGTTTAGGAAAGTAGATTAGCTAAACATTTGCCTACATCGGACGCTGTTTTGAAGGATCTTGGTTACTCATTCCTTGTCTATTAGAACAAAAAGATCAGTGATACCTTCAAATTTGTGCTCTGACTGGGTGCACTGTGCATTAAATTTTTCTCTAGTTGTGTAGTTTTTGGAGAATAGAATTTTCTTCTGTGTTCATCTTTAGCCACTGCACATATCTATCTGGCTCAGCTGCATCATTTTTCCTCTGAAAAATTCTAAAATTTGTATTGTTTTACATGAAATGCAGCAAACTCTTGTAACTTCAGTACTCCTTCAAAAATTCTTCTCACAGGCAAGTTGCTCTGCTTGAGTAACTGATGTGAATGGATTAACTATAATCTTTTAAAACAGCAAATACTTTGTAATTCGTTAGTTTCTCAGTTTAAGTCCTTTCCCAGTATCTTATTTTGTAAAGGGAATCCCATAATGCCAGCTAACCTTTTTTAGGTGCTTTCCTTGGTCTCTAAGAATCTTGAATTCCACTCAGGTGTTTTTTTTTTTCAAGTTTTATCGCTGATAATGTTGTGGTGTTCAGGAATCTGAGTTAAAAAAGCCTGGTGTGGGACAGTTACATTCATTGTCTGACTTTCAGCTGATTAATATAATCAAATACAACTTCTGCACAGCTGATTGGATGTGTTTAACTGTCTTGGATGAAGCCTCTTAACAGAGGGGTTTCCCCAGAGAAACTGTTTCTATAAAGGATGTTAGCGTGACTCAGTACCTCCCCTTCCTGTTAAAAGGGCGGCCGTGCTTTTCTTTGCCTTGTGACTATATCTGGGCCTTTCCACCTGTTGTTTTATGACTTTGACACCTAAAATCAATTTCCTTCACTATTTCTGTGGTATGTAAATGAATGCAACTCCGATTTACCTTTGGGTCAAAAGTTGATATTCCTTGGAAATTTACATCATTATTTGCAAACAGAGTAATTCATGACTGTCAATGGTACTGTTTTAGTGACTGAGATGAAACCTTTTTAGATTTCTTTTGTGTGGCTGCTGACCAGACAGGGTTTGTGTTGTTGATTCTCTCCCCATTAGAGTATGGGGGAGGCTCTCAATTAATACAGGTATTGAGGGCAAAATCAGTTAAAGCTTTCCTCCTAACATCGTTAAAATTTACCTATTGCCCGATACCTGGCCTGAAACAGGAAATCGGGTTAAGTTTATTCATGTTTTGCTTTTTGTCCTTGTCCCCTAGTGATAGGACAAGGGGTAATGGGTATAAATTGAAATCAGGGAGGTTTAGATTGGATATCAGGAAGAAATTCTTCACGGAGAGGGTGGTGAGGCACTGGAACAGGTTGCCCAGAGAAGCTGTGGATGCCCCATCCCTGGATGTCTTCAAGGCCAGGCTGGATGAGGCTTTGAGCAACCTGGTCTAGTGCAAGGTGTCCCTGCCCATGGCAGGGGGGTTGGATCTAGATGATCTTTAAGGTCCCTTCCAACCCTAACCATTCTATGATTCTATGATTCTATGGGATATGCACTGTAACGTGAGGCTTGAGCATTCCTTTCCTGCTTTTCTCAGCTCTGATCTGGTATATTCCAGGTCTGACATAAAATATTTGTGTGCACATGCACTTAAGTTTCAGAATATGCAACTGCTATTAATGTTGAGAAGAAATGGCAAAAACCAGTAGTAGATTTAACAAGTTTGTGTCGCACTGGGCGAGTGGCATAAAGAGGTGTGGAAGTTAGTAGCAGTATAGTCTTGCAGAAATGATTGGTGTGTGAAAAGAGCTCCTTTGAGCAATAATTGGCTGTCTGGAGGGTGTACTGGTTGCATTTAGCGAACTAGTGTGAACTCGTGTACAATGCTGTTTGGAATGTGCATATGCCTGGAAACACAGCTTTTTAATTCTTTTTAATATTTTTAAAATTATTTTTTCATAGTGCTAAAGTAGGAGCATGTGCTGGTGTGCGAAAGGTTGACAGTCCTCTGAGGACCAGGGCGGGTTAGACTGGATATAAAGGAAAATTTCTTCTCCTAAAGGGCTGTCAGGCATTGGAAGGGGCTGCCCCGGGAGGTGGGGGGGTTAACATACCCGGA
>NW_010266098.1:22220-22621 GCF_000690775.1 Eurypyga helias
AGGTGCTTAGTGATGTGGTTTAGTGGTGGTTGTAGCAGTGTTAGGTAATGGTTGGACTTGATCTTAAAGGTCTTTTCCATCTTAAAATATTCTGTGATTATCCCCTTCTCTCTCTGGGCCTGGGATTCAGAATGTGCTTTTTGCTTCTCAATTCCCCCCCTTCCCCCATCCAATATTATACTCAGTTTTCCCTTTTTATCTTCTCCACTTTAATTATGTCTTTTGAAAACTTTATCAATTGGTATGAGTTAACTAGAAAATCCAGAAAATGAATGGTGAGGACAAACTTCCTAAAAATTGGGAGCATGACACATAGAGAGACAAAAAGTTCTTATCCTCCTCTCTCTGCTTAATTACATCTAGCCTCCCTGCATGAGACAGAATAATATCCCTCCCCTCTT
>NW_010266098.1:22640-48784 GCF_000690775.1 Eurypyga helias
CTGCAAAACTTCCCCATGGCATTGCATACAAAGTGTATAAACACATGATTTTGCCACAAGCGCTGCCTTTGCCTGCCTGATTCAAAAGGCTTTACCGCAGCAAAACTTTCCCATGGCATTGCATACAAAGTGCATAAATACATGATTTTGCCACAAGCTCTGCTTTTGCCTGCCTGATTCAAAAGGCTTTTGATAATGTGAGTTAATCTTTGTATGAAACTAAAGAGCACGTGTGTGTAGCTGTGGTTTTAATAGTGACGCTGGGCACATACATGAATTTACTTGGTTTAAAAAGTAGGGTTTGCAGTAGGCAGAAACCTCACATGTATCTTTGCCTTGGTGAAGGCAAGCTGTTTGGGGAATGTATTGAATTCTATTTTTTCTCTGAAGCGTTTCAGCACGTTCAGGCAGATAACAGCACTGCACAACTTCAAGTGCAGTTTGACTTTCTGACAGGAAAATCAAACTCTCTGCTGAAGCTCATTTCTTTCTTCAAAAATTTCATACATGAATCATTAGCACCTTTAACAAGCTGGAAGGTCTCCAAGTCTGTGTGGTCAATAATTCAGCTTCAAACAGAGAACTGCAATAATTTCTTTCAGGGTCTTGGGGATGTGTCTCTCACAAAACTGATGAGCATGTTCACAGATACTTTACAGTGAGACAGATGGTATGTTTTGTATTTGTGAGTTTCTTTGGTATTAGCTCTCTGGCACAGCTTAACGTTCTTTTAATGTGTTTTGTTTGCAGAGGCAGAGAATTTCTTAAAGTGCAGCAAATGTGTCTTGTACCTGTTCTTATTCTGTTAACAAATAATCACTCCTTGGGGTACTTCCAGTGAAAAATCTAGGCTACAAATGTGTGTATTTAAACACATACATCCATTATATATACTGTTTGTTACAGAATACTTGTGGGAGACGTTTCATTTCTTCTCAGGGATGGAGATATCTGTTTTCTCAGCAGAGGTCTAGCCTTCCTTAATCTCCATTCCTTAATCAAATGTTGAAATGCTAGGATTCACATCAAGGAAACAGCCCATTACTACATTCACCCTATGGTCCAGCCCTGAAACTGCAGTCAGCCAGTAACACTTTGTATGTGGTAGCAGAGTTTTTGTTTATTTCCTTGTGTTACGGGATGTTCTGTATATTCATTTTCCTCTTACTCTTTATTCTCTGGTCACTCCATCATGGAAGATGGCTATGGAATTCTCTACAGTATTCCTGGAAGTTACTTCCTTCTGAGAAGTGTTACATTTGTTGAGGAATTGCATGTTTTGAGAAATGGTCAGTGAAGAAACATTAATTTGTGAGGTAGAGGCTAGCTCAGCAGTCCAGGGGATCTGAAGTTTCTGAAAAAAATGCTCTTCTGGGAACTATAATAATCATGTCAGTGGGGAGGACAAGAAAATGATTTCATTAAATCACTGGGGGACTAACCACCTTGTCCTGACTCGCAGCCTCTTCCAAGACTGACAGCGAAACTAGAATGCTGTTTTCCGTGTCAAATAAACATGAATAGAATAAGGAAGTAATTGTGCTCCTATGGCTGCTGTTAAGGTATTTTTGTGGCTGATGTATCTCCAGGCATAGCTTTCCTGAAGGTACCTACCTGTACCTGAAGGGCCTGAGCTGGAGTATGTATGTGAGAATACAGTTTTGTGTGATCTTGACAGGGCTGTGTTGATGTGCTCTACCTAGGGATGTTTTAGTTAGCTTATCCTGTCTGCACCACTGTAAGCTCTGTTGGTATAGTTGCACTACTGAGGGAGAGCTGATCTTACGATTTTTCCCTTTGCTGTATTTTCTCTTTGCCTAAAGTCAGTCATGAAGGGTGAAGTGTATAGTTATCCTTCCTATGAAAAACCTCTTTTAAAAAGAAAAAAAGCACGGGACAGTCGCCCTGCTTCAGTGTTGTCATTGCCATGCTCAAGCTGTAAGAAAATTCTTCTTTTGTAATGTTTATTATCATCTGGTGATAGGAACCTTCTGTTGCTAGATGGTGCTAAACTTTCCCTTTAATAATAGCCTACAGCCTTTCAGGCCCACGTTATGCAATGTATACTAAATAGAAGAAAAATCAGGGGAAGAGTAATGGAAAACTCTCAGTTTTGGGGCTTTAGTGCCTTTTTAATACAAATTTTTGACTTCTTTTCGGATGTAACTACCCTGTTTTATTATTATTTTAATGGCTTAGTGAAAATCAACGTGGATATAACTACCCTGTTTTTAATGGCTTAGTGAAAATCAACGAGAATTACAATATGAAGAAAGGAGGATCTTTAGGGGTGAACACAATACAGTGTTTAGGTAAGGATCTTGTGTGAAAGCCATTTACCTTTCACTCTGTGAAACTGCCTGCGTTCACTTTGCACTATTGTGAAGAGAAAGTGTAGCAGGAGGTTAAATATGGAGGTGATTATGCAACTGATGGGTGTATGTCAGTTTTGTGGTTCATGAGGACCTTTTCCTGTTCAGCCAATCCTGTCAATTTGTGTTGTGTACTGTAGTTTAATAAACAAAACCCACAAACCCCTGGAATTGGACTGATCAGGCTTGGAGGCTCCAGGTCAAACACAGAAGTTCTGAAGTAAGACTGGGCTGAGGGCATGAGCTGAACAGTCTGGGAAAGGATGGAAGGAGTGTCTTTGGCTTTTTCTGTACAATGTAGGAATTAAAAAAGACTTCTATAGGCTTTTTGTAGCGCAGCTTGCTTGAAGACCAAACTTTTACAAACTTCCTTCCTAGTCAAGTCTTGAAAATTATTTTGAGTGAAGATGCAGCTTTTTTAAGCATGTGGTGGGTCACTTCTCTAATGCTTGCAGTTGACTCATAGTCATGTGTCGCAGAAGAATCAATAGTGCATGTTCTGGTGGAACTTAATTGTCAATATCATGTCTGATTCTTTGCATTCTTGAGTGCCCTTTGCTAATGACTACTGGTTCCAGAAGTTACTGGTGTGTTAAGTGGTTCCTCTAGGTTATGGACAAAGATGGCCAAAAAGCTATTAAAAAGCACAGAAATGAGTGGTGAAGACAGATCTTGCGTGTCTTTACCACCATAAAAATTGAGAGTAAATGAGACTGTCACTTCCCTCTAGTTTGAAAAACCTGTACGTCCTGGGCCGTCAGCCAGGGACTCTGGGATCTCAGGATAATTTTGCAACTTGATGTACAATAGACACTGTTAATACATGTGCTAGACTGCTGCTCTAATGAAATGGGTGCATTTTTCAGCCTGTGACTTCAGCTCCTCTAGACCTCATTCTGGTAATGGCAGACTGGCAAGATCAACATTATGCAGTCACAGCTACTCTGAAAAGATTTCAGGTGCACTTTTAGCTGGGAAAATATTCCATCTGCTAGAAATACATATTTCAGGATTGGGATTTTTTAAAAAACTTTAAATAATATCCTCAGTGAATACAGACTCTCACTTTGATTTACCTGAAGGAAGCTTGTCTTACTTGAGAAATTATTTCTCATAAAATAGACAGTAAACTTCAAATATAGAAATGATTCTTTTGACTTCAGTGAATCATCTGCCTTAGGTTTTACTACATTAGGGAATCTATTTTTTAAATTTTTTTTTTTTTTAGTGTATGGCGTTTTCTTCCCCCATGCCCAACCTTTACCTGTCTTTAATTAGCTTCCTATAATGGTACTGTTTTTATTAAAGAGGAACCAGAGTAATTTGTAATGAATTAACTGATATCAGATTTTTCCATATTAAGACTATAACTGAGCCACTGGTGCCTTTTTGAATGCAGTTGGATACTTTATGGGAGGAGTTTTCATAGGAGCCAGGTTGGCAGGAACAAGGAATTAGCCTCACAAACTTGAAATGAAGTCTAGTTCACTTTTGTCATAGGTAGATGTGGTAAAGGGGGAGGATAATGCCTCAGATGAGCACGTAGTACGTTGTCATTAACCATACGAATGTGAATTCTTGCCCCACTGTTGATAATGCAGCACTATGAGACCTTCTTAGCTTGTATTTTTTTTTTTTTAAATAGGAAATATTTCAAGTTTTGCCTAAACATGGTAAAACGTTTCTTTTTAAGTGGTGAACAGCTGTATCTACCCAAACTACATTCTGTGGACATTGACCATGTGTTTTGGTTACCTCGCTTGTTTCCTTGATTCTGTTTAGTACACATTACAGGATATTTTCTTTGACTGTTAAATAACATTAGTGTTAAAACAGCTTGCCTTATTAAAATAAACAAATATATGCATGTGACTACAACTTCATAAAAACCATGCTGTGAACAAAAAAGTGTATGAAACTAGGAGCGTAGTTTGCATTCAGATTCGCTAAAGAGAACGAGCTGGTTAAATGGGTGACAGATTGGGTGTCAGATTTTAACTGGAAGATTTTAGCTCTGTGACTCAGAAGCTGTGCATTCTTAGCACCTACCTCTGTATATATGAATATGAACATCCTGAATTTAAACAAAATTTCATTGCCAGTGGAAATCCATTAAGTTCACTGTGGAGCGTGGGGCTCTGAGGGTCGATGTGGTGGGTGAGCTCGTGGGGAGATAATTGCAAATGTCTCTTAGCACTTCATTTACAAAGCTATTTTTATGGGTCAGGTGCTACTTTGGATACATCTAGCAATTATGGGGGTAGTCTTAAACTCTAGAAATTGCCATGATAGAGAAGAAATTGTAATCCACATCTGAAGGGTGTGTTACCTGTATGCTGCACAAGTAGGTGGCAACGTATCTGGGGACTCAGGTGGAAACAAACAAAAAATGCTCTTTACGTTTTGATAGAAATCAGTATTTTTCACCTTTTCATTTTAGGAATTTTTTTTCTGAAAGACACCCATTTTAACACTGATGACTTAGTTTTGAAAACATACTAATGGAGTAAGCATAAGGCAAGTAGTTTTAACAGAGAGTAAGGCATGAAGTTGGAGGGGGATGTCATTGGCCTCTGGGTTTGATCTAGAGCAGCGTAAATGTTTGATTAGTTATGCTGTGGGAGGGGAGGGGAAAAGTCAGTTTTAAACAAATTCACGCTGCTTAGCTGGTACTAAATGTTCTCTTCGTAGATATTCCCTAGGAAGTGTTAGGATTCTTTTAAATCCACCAGCTAAACTGTCTGTGCTTGCTTTGATCAGTGGATTAACTGAAACTATCGATACAGCACGAGGTACAGAGAGATGGGTGTCATCTTCAGTGGCTCAGCGTATTAAGATGACTTGCTTTTCTCCCTTTTCCTCCCAAGCTTTCAAAATTAAATTTAATTTTCATGTTACTAGGATAAAGTCCTTCAAAACATAATGGGAACGTCTGTTTTTTTTTTTACTTTTGACAGTGGAATGTAAAAAGTAATGTTTGTGAACACTTGAGCAGGTATGGACTTTTCCTTTCCTTTTTTCTTTTTTTTTTCCCTTCCAGATAGTTAAGACATAACAGTAACTCTCTTGATCCCCACCCAGTGTGACCTTTGGAAGCAAGAGTTATCTAAACACTTGATGTCCAACATACCAATGCACTTTTGGGTATGTTGCCAGAGGTTTTGAGGGTGTTCTTGCCCTCACCACTTACCACTGTTGCACTTTCCCGTTTTTCCTGGTAGAATGTTTGGACTTGTGCTGAATATCACCTTTTCACATGATTTTCCATCGTGCCCCATGGTGTGTGTTTCTGCTGGAACAGCTAGGTATTCCCTGAATTTGGTTTCTCACAGTGGTTTCTGATTTTCAAATGATGTGGATACTTGGATGAAATGTGACTGCTTGGTTTCCCCTGGGCTGTAAAAAGAAATAAAAAGATCTGAAAAGCACTTAGACTTACCAAAAAAAACCACCAAAAAACCAAACCCAAACAAACACAAAAAACCCCCACCCAAACCCACAAAACCCCAAAAAACTTAAAAAATCAAACTTTTAAAATTCCCTGCATTTATCAGAGTTGGAAAACACAGCTAGGAAAAGCAGAAACACTTGACCAATTCTGTCTTAAAATCTATGAATTAAACTTGCTGTTTAAGTCCAAGATAAGTCAACAAAGCCTTCCAAATGTGTTCCTAGTTGAGTTCTGTGAACAAAAACTCTACAAAAGTTAGATGAGTGAGAATTCTACATGACTTCAGTGAGTGATAACACTTTTCCCATGCAGAGTAAACTTGAACTTGACACAGATAAACTGACCAGGCCAGATCTGTTTGATATATGGGAACTTGCCCCGTATGAAATGTGTTATCTAGACACACATGATTACAAAAGCATGTTTCTCTATCAGTCAGAGGAGCAAGATAAGTAATTACTTAGCTTGGTTGAGTGAACTTGTTGGTTATGATTAAAGGGAAAATGTGCTTGAAGGCTTGGTAGATTCATGTCTGCGTCATCACATTTGCAGTAGGTTGTATTTATAGAAAATTGGAGGGTGCTATAAAGCTGCTCATCTGTGAACACAATTTGCTTCCCCCGGTTTTTTTTTTTACAGTATTTTAATGAACCCCAAACTTATCATTTATTATTTTGGTATAGCTGTTTACATCCTTTAGCTCTGTGTACTCATTGGCTTTGGTAGGTCATCTTCAGAAACAAAGCTATTCGTGGAGCAAGTGTGGACATACGTTATATTCCATGGAGATGAGTAGATCTGGGTGAATTTGTAATTTACAGAACATGGAATAAATGATGTCATGCCGAGCAAAACGAAGGATTATTTGAGATCCAATAAACACTCAATTTAATTTTAGCTTACTAGTTAAAATGCTGCTAAATTAGTTTTTTCATATGAAAGTATTTGCTTGGAAAATATGCCTTCATAAAGAATGTTTTGAGCAAAACAGACAAAATATTTGCTAGAATAATTAAGTGTGTATAAATGAAGTTGTCCTTTGGGATAGAAAACCTTTCTCCTATTCTGAAACTGCACTTCTGAACATAGTCTGTGTGCCACTCTCGTATTGGTCATTTTAAGAGCACTGGTATGGTAAAGGAAGAAGAATCTTTGAAGTGGGAATTTTCCAATTGCTATGGCTAGTTGTGTCTGAAGGGAAGTTTAAAATCTCACTTCAAAATGATCATGTATCTCTTCATGGGGATGCTGGGACAAGATACGGCTGATATAAATCAGCAGGGCGAAAGCTAATTGATGTTAGTAATGGTATGTGGCCAGTAGTCACAATCATTAGATTAAGTTTCTCTGGAAGAAAATGCATTTGATAGCTTTCAGTAAAATGAAAGTGTAGAAGAAAACTTGCTCTGTTTAGAATCAGATTCTGGCTGGGCTTTAGAATATGCAGTTATAGTACTTGGTGGGAAAAAGAAAGTTACATTAAGGCTCCAGTTAGAGTTGACTGAACTTACAATCTTTTTCCAAGCATTATACAGTACCTGAATTGCATTTTTTTCCTATACGGTGCTTTTCCATGAAAGTAGTTTGGTTGTGTTGAACTGAGGAAGTCTGCCTGCTGTGCCACTGAATACGCTGAGCTGGGAGGATGGAGAGACACTAATATTGTTTGCCTGTATTTTTTAAAAAATTTCATGGGGTGTTACATCTCTGCTAGCCTCCAATAAAACAATTAAAGTAGTTAACTAGCTTGAACCCAGCTAATTTACACCATGAAGTTTACTCACAGGGTTATTTTCATGACCTCACTGGGACCAGCAGGCGCCGGGATAATCTGAGTTCATAGCAGTGCTGTCTGTGAGTAAGGACTCGGACACGTATTTATAAACCTTGCTGTGATCCTGGGCTTACTTATACAGAATAAATTATGGAAGAATGTATCTTATTCCACTTCTAAAAACTGCGCAGCCACTATCAGAATTGATTTAAATCAAAATGCTTCTTAATTAGATTTAGAAAACACATCCACCAGCCCAAATGTGCAGTATATTTTAAAATGCAGGAGCTCTGCACTCCCATGAAAAATTATATTTGATAATTGTGAGCAGTTCACTTTTTGCATATTGCAGTATTTGGAGATTACTTGATTAGCTCTTTCTTGTACTGGAAACTTTGTGCTGATCTACAGCAACCTCAGAGTCCTTGAGTCTGTCAACAAATCTGCATCTTTACTTTACTTCTGCTAGTAGTTGCCATTAGAAAAGCTTTCAGGTGATGTGTGATGGTGGTGGTTAATCAAATTGATGTGACTTTGGGAAACTGGCTTAACCGAGCCGAAGTTGCAGTGCAAAAAAGTGGACAATAAACCACTTGTTTCACCTTAATACTGTTAGAATGAGATTGCAGTTAATAGGGGAAGGAAAAGGAAGCAATTAAGATTGTTTGACTCTCATTAAAAAAAATAAAATCCTTCCTTCCCCTATGTCTTCCCTGTATTGTGAGGATGAGGGGAAGAAGGAATGTGAAAGCACGGGTAGTATAACGGTCAGCAGCACATCTCAAGTTGACAGGCTTTAAAACCAAAAATCTGCTAAGCAATAATCCTCTCTGTTCTGGGCTATGAATAAGAAAAATCAAATGTTGTTTAATTTGCTAGATGGAGCCATGGCGATCCTGTACGCTTCTTTTAGTACAGGTGAGGAATAAACTTTGGAAGGGTGTTCACGATGGCACATCTGGATTGTCGAGGCTAAGGTAAATTCTGTCCAAATCAGCATCTCAGACTCAGGTTTTTAACCCAGGTGATACTGGTATACTTAGAGTAAAAATTATTGTTGAAATAATAGAATTCATCTCCAGCTGGTTTTATTGCAACTTTGTAATAGTAGTGTGTATAATGATGTCTTTGTTCCTTGGCACAGTCTCTTCATGTTCTCTGACTGTAGTCTGGAAATACCTGATCTATCCACTTACTGTGTTTCTGTACAATTTGGAGCATGTGGTAACTCTACTGTGTGATGTCTTATGTTCAACACCAGTGCCTAATTGAAGCTTTCCAACTCAAAAATGAGTGCTTGAATGTGTGAACGTAATGACAGAGAAAAGGTTAATGCTACACAATGATTTTTTCCTATTTAGTGAACTATCAATATGTAATGAGCGAGCCAGAATTGCCGAATAATTGTTGAAACTGGTCCTGCAAAGAATGATGATCAGCATAATCTCACTCAACAAAACCCCAGTATAGTAAAAAAAAAAAGTTGGTACAATCTTACCAGAAGGAGGAGTTATTTGTTTGTGAGGAAAACCAAAACGAGGAAGATGGAGAAGTTTTCAAGAGTGTGAACACCCATCGTGGCAGCTTGTACAGATTGTGGTAGAATGGCTGTCTCACAACCAACTCCTCTTGTGTCAAATGTTTCTGAAGGAAAAATGGGACACTCCCACCCATACATGCTGAGCAGCTATGCCCAAATTGACGTCAGCACTCGAGGTCTCTTCCAGAGGAATGTAAACAGTGCAAGTTTGCTTTTATATATTATATTGACTTCAAAAAAATCTTACCTGCTTTCCCTTTTACCAAAACAAAACCCAGCCCTGTGCCATGCAAATTGTGAGTCCACAGACAGACTTGATTTTTATCTGACTCTAAATTTTTATCCCCTTCACAAATCTTAAGTTCCACGCTTTATGCATAAAATCTAGATTTATCAGCAATATTATGGTGTGAACAGGTCCCTAAGCTCATAATGGCAAATTGATCTGGCCTTGTATAATTTTATCCTGTGGATTCATTTTCTTAAACCAGAACTTCTCATTTGTCAGTATAATTTTAAATATATCCATTAATGAAAACATGAAAACCAGGTACATACAAATTATGGAAGCTACTCTGCATGTTACAAACTGTATTTTACTTGGTTAAGCTTAGTGAATATTGCTTAAAACTATTATTTCTTGGCTCCCTGCGTGTCTCATTTGTCTTAAGCTAGCTAAATCAATTATGCATGTCTCAGTCTTTGACATAATCTATGAAGATACAGTTTCCCCAGGTATAGCATATTTATCTTCATTTTTTGAATACTATCCCAAATTTTCTATTACCATGGATTCTCAAAATTTACATGTTTAACGGTTTTTCTACCTCTCTCTATTTTCCCCTGACCTCAGCTTAAACGGAATGCAGGTCTATCATGGTTTCGTGGATTTTTTTGTTGTGTGGGGTTGTGGGTTGTTTTTTTTTTTTTTAATTGCAAATTGAGTGGCATAAGAATAAATGTATTTAACTTTACATCCAATATTCCTATTCATCTGTTTACCATGACATAATCCACTTATCTGTAAGGATACCAGCACAAAAGTTTTAGCAAACAAATAGAGTTGTTTTCCTTCTGTTAAAAATGTGAGAGATATTTTGTAGGTGCTTATCTTGCAGTTACTGAGAAGTTATTTAAAATATGACACACCCATCACCCTTTTATTATTGGAAGACTGAGTTCTTGCCCTCTTTTCTACTGCCTTGCTTCCCCTTGCCATTAACAGCAAGCTCAGGCACCTATGCATGAATATCAGAGTAAAAATAGTTCTAGAGTGGTTATCCCCAAGGACAAGCATATTTGCTTCTATCAATAAGATTGAAGATCTGACGATTAAAAATGGTCATGTTAGTGATACCATCCTCGTCAAACTTAATGGTCTGAATTCCAGCACTGGAATAAAAGTTGGGTCTGCTGAAGAAATGCAATTCCTCACCTGAATGATGGGCATGGGGTGTTTATTGTGGCACGTCTGGCTTTGAGGATAGGCGAGGCGAAGCAAAGACCTACCCCTCCACCTATCTTACAGCTTCTTGTGTGTGGTTGTCTGATGCGTGATGGCCAGGAAACCAGACCTGGTAGCCTGGTGAGTGAATACTGCTGAAGCTGTTGAGTGAATCCGGCTGAAGCTGTAGGGACAGGGTAGATAGAGCATCATTTCATCTCCATACTGAACTTTGGGCTCTTTCCTGCTGCCTGCTCCCCCTCTGACTCCATTTCTTTGCAGGCATATCTGTTTCCTGGCTCCATCGCTGCCGATCAGAGGAAAATGTGTCCGATGTGATGGGAGGCAGGATCCCTGTTCTGTAAGACTGGTGAGTGGTGGTGTCCTAAGGGGGAGGATAACCGAGAGGGCAGGCCTTGGGCCCCTGCGTGAGTGTGGACAGGAGTCAGGGCACGGAGATGTCCCCCTGCATCGCACAGCTCATGCTGGGCCTGTGCAGGTGTTACAACCAGATGGAGTGCTCCAAGGACAAATCCTGAGCCAGATTCCAGTCAGGTTGAAGAGGAGAGGATGAAGAGGCTTCATCCATAGCCCTTCTCCGGGTATTCCCAAACACTGCTGAAACATGGGTGACAGCTGCCAGCCATGGCTCTGAGGCCTCCCGAGATGCCACAGCGCTGTGGTGTGGAGAAGGTGAGCTCCTGACCAAAACTGAATTTTAATACAGATGGTGATGGGGCAATCTAGGTTAATTATCCACCTTAGGGGAAGAAAAAGAACACTTTTATGTGATGTTTGAACTTTGTCTGATTTGGGCCAAAAAATTGCCTCAGTTCATAGCTTAGACTAGCTGAAATTCTCTGTCCCAGAGTTCTCAGTGCCTGAGAGACATAATTCCTGTTTAGCTTTTATTGGAAATGGGCCTAGTCACATTTTGAGAAGGGCTACTAATTTTGTTGTAAATAAATAATTTATTTTCTATAAATCTGTTAATAGCTTAATTCCAAAGTTGCTGTGGATATTTTGCTCAATGTTATCCCTGTCGTGATGATAACAACGATAAATATTTCTGCATATGAAGTGATAGGTTTGGCTGTATGGTGATTTGTGTGGTGAATTTTGGTGACAGCAGCCTGCAATGCTGTTGGCTAAAGAAAAGTCAGGTGTTTACTGTGAGGCTGTGTGTCTTTGACTGCTTTGGAGTCATTATGTTAGCCTTCCTATTTGTATGCAAAACCATTAGGCCAAAGAGCTCATTGACATGTTTGATTAATGAGTGAACCTTCCTTAAACTGAAGCTGAAATTGCTTTAATGGACCCCTAATACTGTTTGAAAAGTTTTAACTCTTCTTTTGGGGCATGTTTAGAAGTATTGTCAGTATTTATGACTAAAACGGAAAAAGAGAAGCTGGAAAATAGCAGTTAATCTTACAACTGTTTTTCTTGCTTGTTTTCCACGGAACAGCCCTTAGACTGACTTTTTTTTGTTGTTGTTATGACTACCTAGGACTTTGAGTAATAAGAGAACATGACAACCTTTGCTTATTGTTCTAATTGTTTTGTGCAGATTTTATAGTAAAATACCAAATTTAAAATGAGGAGCTGTTGGAAATAACATTGAAACAGTCTCAAATGACAAATCTGAAGTTTCTTAGCTGTTGCTGAGGTGCTGTTGTGTAAATTATTTGGGCCACATCCTAAAAGACCTGCTGAGCACCTTCGTTTCCTGTGGCGAGTCACAGCTGAAGGTGTTGGAGATGGCTTAGACCAGATTGGTTCAGGTGAAAAGTAATTAGTCATCTCACCTGAAGCTTCTTTAGTGTTGCTTTCTGTTGTTCTTCTAATGAGTGTAGCTCTGTCCCTTTCTGTTCAACCCCTTGGAATCCGTATCTCACCCTAGGACTACTCATTGGAAATTCTAACCTGTTTTCTCTAGCCCACAGTTTTTTGTTGCTGTTTCATTCTCAGGCTGTTGGTTAAATAGGAAGTGCACGTCTAACACATTGGCAGGGTAAAACTAGGCCCTCTGAACCGAACTGCCTTGTTGGGCCCCGGATTTTGGGTGGGTTCTGAAACAACCCCTGCACGGTGCCGTTGTGATAGTGCTCCTGTGTACGAGAACGTAACACGTTAAAATGGTACGGAAAGGCGGTGGAAGTGAGGTAGGCCTGCCAGCTGTGTTGTAGCATATAATGCCAGGCGATCAGGACACCACCTACAACTCATTGGGGAGCCTCTTATTGTTGGGATTAATCGGAAATGGAGCCTGGCTGAGTGAGCCAACCTGTAGGAGAGAGCAAGGATCTCACCTGTGTACCTCAGAGCTTTTATTGCCTAAAACTAATCTCCTCAAGCAAAGTCTAGCTGTCCTAAACATGCCTGCCTTATTTTATACCATCTTACTAAAAGCTTTATTATTAGTTCTGAATGGCAGAGTCAGGTTACTTTATTTGCGACTCAGACTGATGGGGTAGAGGTTGCCTGAGTCATCTCACTTACTGGTTTTAAGTATAGCCACAGTTTTTGGAGTCCCTCCAGGCTTACAGGAATTATTGAAAATCAATTCTGTATCTTCAGATGACTCTCTTAATTTGCACTCTAAAGATTTTGTTTTAATCAAGAGCTTTGTAAGTCATGATAGGCGAGGGAAAGGATTGCATCAGTCTTGTGGTATGAATAGTCTAGTCTTTTTTTGGTTGTTTTTTTCCTAAACATAAACTAGGAGCATTGGGGGCTGTTAGGTCTTCATAATAAGACTGTTGACACTTACTAATTACTAGTATTCTTAGATGACTATGTCTCTTCTGCAGTGCTTATATTTACCAAGATCTCTAATGTATGTTCCAAACTTCACTAAAATTGAAGCTTCTAGTAGTTTAACTTAAGCCACTAGACATTGATAAAAAAAACCCCAAAAAACAACAAACCACAAACTTTTAACTGAACACCATAAACAAAGAAATATTGGAGATAGAACAGGTACACTATGAAAGAAAAAAGTTAAATGCTCATTATATTTAATTAGAAACAGGTGAATTGATCTGCTAGAAAGGGGGCGTGGGTAGAACTTGGAAACAATCTTTGCCTTTTGCTGTTGTCTCCAAACGTAGCCAGTTGTTGCATAACTGAGATGGTAATGTGATATTTTATTAATAATGTTATGTGGTATAATAAGTAAATGTGTTTAATACTTTAATTATATGTGATATAATGAACTTTATATAATTCTGAATGTTCTGATTCTTTCTGTAACTTGAAAATAAGTAAATGAAATACTGTAATCACTAAATAACTTAAAGGTTTTATTTTAACTCGAATTTAGATTACTTTATGTTGGGATTATAGCCTGTCATTTCTTTCAGAGTATCAGCAAAGCAACATTTTTTAGGATTATTAATGTTTTCTTTCAGATAGGTGTCTTCTCAAAAGTACTTTCTTCTGTTCAGTGCAGGAAAAAAGCATATGTTAGAATGAATTACTGAGAAATGGACCTTTTGTGGGGTTGCCAGTCGCACAGTCATCATCACCCCTTTCTTAAGGACCTGGTAGGCAAATACGAATTTAATAAATTAACACACTTTTGCTTTGTTTGAACAAACAAAGAAACAAACAAACCCCAAAACCCCCAAACATAGCCATTTAGGCAAAGGGTAAGGTGTCAGAAGTCGAGCTAGGTTGATTGCTCTTGTTTTAGTGCCACCCTCCCTTCTCCCCCTGCATGGGCACTCGCTCTAATGTGACTTTGACTGTTGACCTGGAAGAGCTTGTAGGAACTGTGATTTCATGTCACTCATAAAAATGAGAATATTATGCTGGATATTTTTGAGTGATTCCTCAATTGTTGCCTTGATAGAATAATGAGCAGTGTTTCAGTTCAGTAATTTACTTGCCATTAATCTTGTCTTACTCATAATTCTGTGAAAAACACTGAGGAAGCTATTGAGAAAAAAGATAACAGAAGGTGAAGTATGGTGTACTGTTAGGCTCCTTGCTCCCCAGCAGCTCTCGGCTTGCACCCCAACACGTCCTATACCACCATAGCTACCGTGCACACGATGTTGTGGTTGTCTTGTTGCCCCTGAGCTGAAACGCTGCCTCTTCCAAAACTCTAAGCCAGCCTTAGGTAAGCATGCAAGCAGTGTTTTCTGGGAGTTTTCTGGGAATGCTGTGCCGTCTTGTATTGCTTCATCACCTGTGATCGCCAACTGTTGCTTTTTTAGCAAGACAGAGGAAAATCTATTCTAATGGCTTTTGCTGCACTGATTGTGCTGACTCAGTGATTCAGTCTGCAGAGTTAATTGGAGAGAGACATTAAATTGCGTGGAATTTTGAAGGATTTCAGTGTGCTAAGCCTTAGCCCCTCAGGCTTCACACAGAATGAAACACATAATCAGCTTTCAGTAAGCACTGGTTTTCATTAATCATAAACTGTAGGCAAAGTTGGAGCTTACAAATTTAGGTCTTTTATTGTTGTTTTATGTTAATGACTATTATCACTTTTTCCTATTGTATATGACTCTCTCAGCAACTGTGTTAGCACAGATGGCTAAAATCCCTAGCAGAAAAGTAATGAGCATTTGTGAACATGATGCATTCAAAATAAATGACAGAGGAGGAAAAATGCATGGCTTTAGAAATTAGGAAGCAAATTAAGCTATAATAATGCATGTAAATGCAGCCAGGGAAGCAGGCTACAGCTTTGTTTTCATCACAGCTCTAACTTCAATATATGTAAGTTTCTGTTGAATTTATTGACAGAACAGGAAGGAAGTTAAATTAAAACTGGAGAGCAACTGGTTTAATATCAGTAATTTGGAATGTTCTTTTTTTAAAACATAACAATGTGATATAATTGGCACAGATGAGATAGTACAGTGAAGAAAGGACACGCTTTACTTATCACATTTAACTGAAATGTGGCTAAAAGTTACAAGTGTTCACAAACACTTCGCTTTAATCAACATTCATAGTGTATTAACCGGAGTTACCAGCAGCCTTACATCTAAACTCGCCGTGTGCTGTTGACTTAATCCGGAATCAGTAGACTAAGAATTATTCATAAACTCATAGTGGGGGTTATGGGAGTACAGCACCTGAGTTTATAGGACACGTGAGCTGCCACCCTTCTCATGAAGAACTATGGGACTTGTGGCTAATTCCTTCAGATTATCAAACCTATATTGCAAAGATAATTCCTGAGTGAGCAATTTAAAGAAAAGGTGAGAGGTTGTAGTAACTGTGTTAAGGAAAACTTTGGCCTCATTTAAATGCTAAAACTGAATTCATGCTCTAAAGTGTGGGCTCAATCTAAATGTCATTAAAGCCTAAAACTAAAACATTTTTTTGAAGGTCAGCAGCTTTCTCCCTGTGTATTTCCCATTCCCTCAATGGTTCCCTTCCTCCTCCACCCCACTTCCTTCAACGTGTGCTTACTGCCTGAGTGTTGGTTGGTGTTGGGTGTGGAAATTCGTGGTGGTTGGCCTGGAGAAAGCAGGCAGCAAGTAAGCAAGGAGAAACAAAGCAAGAAGAGCGGCAGGAAAGGCAGACACTTCCCCAGGGATGGGAATGAAGCCTAGTTCTGATTTTTATTATTTTATCAATAAATAGTAATGAAAGCTGTCAGAAGCATTGGCTTATCTTCCTTCTAGTATTTATTACCACTTGTCTGCTGTGGTATCTGGTGGAAAGTGGTGCGCAGGTTTGTTACGGTTGTTAGGTGTGCATGTCACTCCGTCCACAAATGGTTTTGCCTGCTGTTCTTCCCAGGAGGAATGGTTGGTGGTGTGTCAGCACGCAGGGGTTCACCCTGATGTGAGCCTTAGAGGTTAGGGGATCGATGAGTATAGTGCTGTGGATCCTGGGGAAAGGGTATGGTTTCATTGGAAGAGCAGAACTTTGTCCTGGATAAATTCTTCAACTCTTCCTTGTGTGTGTATTGATGGGAAAGTTTCTTACACTTTCTTCTTCCCTTTTCCCATCTCCCCCCAGCTGATGAGAAATGCATGGATAGCTTCACTTTTGTGGGAAAAGAAACTGAGACTTAAGGTTGATTTTGAGAACCACAAAGTTCTGCCATATGTGTCTTGGGCTGTTGAACTTTCTTCTGAATACACTAAAGGACGGGAAGTGTTCTTGAATTTAGGCTTGAGCTTCTCAAGGTTGCATCTAAAAATTATTTGATAGTCACGGCTTGTTCTTCTGCCCATAAATGGGAGGTGATATCATGTCATTATAACTGAAAGCTGCCTAGGTGGTGTTCTTTACTCCAGAAACACTATTTTTGCTATATAAAAAATATATAGCTGTTGGTTTGAGTTTTGCCCCAGTGTTTTATGTATTTTTTCCCTCCCTTAACTACTGGGGAATCATGCTTGAAATGCTTGTACTGTTTTGTACCATTTAGACTGAATGAACTACAAAATAATTATTAATACAGTTTTCCTAAATGGTGTTTTGAAAAATACTAGTTTTAAATAGTCATCCTGTATAATGGCAATTCAGTGGGTATTTGTCCTTCTGCTCCTACTCGCTTTTAAATAATGGCATTGAATTTTGGTTTTAATTCAGGTCTGGCAGGCTTGGCAGCTCACCACCAGAAATTTTATTTCCAAAATACATGTGACATGGCTTTCTTCTGGATACATAGTGGAAAAGTCCCGTATGTGGGACTGTTGCAACAGCGACGTACGTATGTAAATAAGTAGAGCAGGTGTGGGGTTTTTTCGTGTTGATTATTTTTTTCTAAAGGCCTTTCGAGGTGACCTTTCCTCGCTCCATGCACACAGCACGTCCTTTCCCTGTGGGGTCAATTTGCTCAAGCAGCTTCTACTGTGTGCAGAGAGGTTCTGCAAACAGGATACGTTTGTGTGTGAAAAGCAATTATTTATTGGCTAAACAGGCAGCTGATAGTAGAATTAACTTGATGCTACGCTAGCCATCCCAACGGGACTCTTGGTGAGCTTTTCCCAGACAACCTGGCATTAGTCAAGGGGAGAAGTCAGCCTCAGTTTTTCTCGAAACAGGCTGAATCTCATTGTTGGTGAGTCGCTGCTTTCCAGTTTGGTGGTTCCCTCCCCCCATATGGTTTTATACTTTCTCATGCTTGTGTTTTTCCTCTTGCATTCAAGAGGTACTATCGCTCTCTCAGCAGCCTCACCTCTGTCTGTGATGTTTACTTGAACTTGCTTAGTTCTCTGAAGATTTTTGCAGATCTTTCTAGAACTTAGCAGTCTTCTCAAGGTTGTACTGCTGAGCTGTATCAAAACTAGCCCTTGGCTCACAGGCACGTTTGCCCCTGGGAGCAGGTTTACAAAAAGTTCTGATGGCGATTAGGTAGGGTGAACTGGAATGCTTATTTTCAGATATGGAAGAACCTAACTTCTGGCCCTTCCTGATGTAGGATTTCTCCATAGGTGAGTTCTTTTGTGAGTCTCCTCTTTGTAACCTACAACTCTGAACAAATTCTGCTGCCTGAGATGCTTGGTCTGTGATAAGACAACTACTTTGGTTAAAAAGAGTGCTTAAGAATGGGAATGGCTTATAAACTGAACTCTTTGATAGCAGTCATACACTTTGATCAGTCTTTACTCTCAGTGCTTTGTTCTACGACAATTTTTCTATGACTCTTCACACCTCCCACCCCCTAGAAGTACTTCCTAAAAAAAGGAAGGTTAAGAAGTAGCTGTCAAGGTACTTAAGCTATGATTTGCATAGAACTTTTTTTCACCCATATTAAATTGAGGTAAAATGTCCTTATGAAGCTGAAGACTCATAATTTCAGTTCTTTTAAATTTTCTGGATGTTCCAGTCAAGAGAGATCATGACTTGGCATGTCATATGTGATTGTTTTATACCCATGAATAATACGTTGCTGCAGGTGACATTATTAGTTTGCTGTATAACACATGACTTGTCTTCTGATAATCTTCATTGTCTATTACAACCTCTCTGAACTCAGTTGTCAAGCCAGTCTGTTTAATTTGCTCAAGTTAATTGCACACAGCACGCATGTAGACATAGCAGGCTCAGTGTATGATCTATATATGTTACTTAGAGTTCCAGTTTCAAGCTGGATGGCAAATGACAATAGGGAAAAACAGTTTAATGATTTTTCAATATTTTAAAAAATAGATAGAATGTCTCACCAGACTTCAAGAACTTCCCTTTTTTAATATTGCAGAATCTTTTTACATATATCTTAGCAGCCCCCTTAAGTTGCTTCTTCGTTTTCAAGCCCTTCAGAAAGATACCTGCTTTTGTTCAGTACTAACACAGAAATCTTGTATTAGCAGCCTACAGATGCTGTTACAACATAGTAAAGAAATGCTTATTCAGTGGGAAAAAATACCTGGTCTGATTCAGAGAGACCGTATCTATAATAAATAAAAGATTATTCAGCAAAGTTTCAAGGCAGGAGTGAAGGATGCAACCTTGACTTGTACTTGAGCATTCTGGATTGGTCACAGTTATTGTAGCAGGGAAATCCTCCAGATGCTTTTAATGAGGGCTATTAATTCTGTGTTCTCTAATGACATTAATTGACCAGTACAGGACACAAATTACTTGCCCTCCGAGAGAAACTTCAGGGCTTGTTACAGTCTGTGTGAAATATTTTCTGTCAGTTATGCAACTGTGGTTTTCTTTTTTGACTTGTTTCTTGTTGATAATGGTGTGCAGCAACATGCAGAGAGCAGATGCTGTACGTATCGTGATTGCTGTGTGCTGTGGATATCAAGAAGTGAAGAAAAGATTGATCCACATTACCACCACATTCTAGTTAAGCAAAGATTCGTGCACGTTAGTGCTGCTACATGGAATGTAGGATTAATATGCACAAAACTTTTCTTAGCTTCACTATAGAATTTTTTTCTTCTGTCGCTTTGCCTGCTCATGGGATACAGTATTTATAGAAATTAATGAAATCTGTTAGAACCTTCTTCCATCTCGCTGTGGAATTTGTAACCAAAGGCGGTGGTGAAAGACCAATGGTTCATCAAGGCGTCTTTTGGCAGCATGTTTCCTTTACTCTTGTGGGAAAGTTTTTACATTTTTTTTTTTTTAAAGTTTCATCACAATTGGATAAAGAAGGGCATTTTTGCCTTGAGGCCATAGAGAAAGTATTTCAAAACTCTTGTCTGGATGCTGGTCTGCTAATTGTAGGGCTGGTCAGAAGCCCTTAGACCAAGAGTGTGCCTACCCCCCTCAAAAGGTCAAGAGATATCTGTGTTGTTAGCCTTATGAAATTGCATCTCCCGATGGTGAGTCTTATCAGAAGGACTATCAGACTTTGCAGACTAGTTCAAGCTGACAGGAGGTAAAGTGCTGTGGTTGGTTTAGGCTTTGCCTGTAACACTTTCGTAAGTGTTCTAACGCTTCCATTGAATGAAAGGAACCATCTCACACTGCTTGGGTAAAGTAGCCTGGAATTACATAAGACTACAGGGTACAGCTGACATAGTTGCCATAAAAACTCCTGAAAGAAACACGTTATTGGGGACCTGGGTTCATTTTTTTTCCCCTCCAATAACTGTTTGTGGTACTACCATCGGGTTTAAGTGAACAATTGAATTCCCCTATCTAAAGACACTTGAATTCACCTTTTCAGAGTCGGTATACTTTAGACTAGGGAGAAGTGTGGTTTGTTAATCTCTTCTAATGAAGCTGTGCTAACCCCATGGGTTTGCATAAGAAATGTAAATATCCACTCAATTGAACAAAATTACATTAGTATGGTGCACCATTAAAGACACGGAGCCCTAGAAATGGATCTGTAGCAAGTGAGACCTTAAGATCCAGTCTGTGTTTCAGTGGGTACTTAATGTATATTCAGAGGAGAAAAACCTGAACTGATAAAACTGAGAATACTTCTCCCCAGAATATCCTAAGGTATGGAAATTAGAGCATTAGCCTTACAGACAAAAACCCTCAGAGGATACAGGATTTCTGGGAACTCTGTCTCAAAACAAGGTACTTAACCACAGGGTTATTGATTAAAGGAAGGAACACTCCATGATTTCTGAGTGTTGGGGTGCTTTGTGCCTCAAATCACAAAAAGTTGCAAGTCAACAAAAGTGTCCAATACCCAGTATCTTAGGAAAATCTTTTAAAACGAAGATGTTGTGTACTAGAGTGAACAACAAGGCACAGTTAGTAATGACCGTTGTAGTAAGTTATGTATTTGCGTATGTATATGTGTGCGTAAACTCTCGCAAATCTTAATGGCAAACGTCGGTACAATAATCACCATATAATAATGCAGGTAGAAAAACTGTTTCCTGTGCCTCTTAATTCATTGAACTATACATCACCAGAATTTAATTTCACGTATCAATGATGCACATACCCAATGGTTATATAGGTAGAACAAGAAAGCTCTTGTGTTTGTGTTGCATCTTGTTTTAATTTATTTGTGGGTTATTTCATCCAGGATCCAGAAGTCTGTTTTGTACAGAAAAATGTTTTTATTTTGCTTCTGTTGAGACCCTGGATAGATCAGAACAAGGAAAATGGGGTTTAGACTTTGTCCCAGAACTCTCTTAATAGTTTGATTGCAATTCTAACAAAACCAAACAAACAAATTATAGGAAGCAGCAGTGAAGGAAACTCCTTGTCTCTTTGCTCTAGATATGAGATGATCAATCTTGCTTGTAGGGCTCCCTAATGATTGGGAATGATGGGAAAACTTCAGACAGCTATGGTTAGTAATGCAGCTGCCTATTACAATTGTTTAATAGTTGTGTATTCTGCAACAGATAATCCTTTTTTTTTTGATAGTCATAAAATACAAGACTTCCTGCGTGTTTTTCACAAGTGGGAGACATGCTTAAGAGTCTACTAGACGGACATACTGCTGACAAAAATAATTTGAGGGTGATTTAGTAGAGCAAAACAGCCTAAACTGACAGCATACGAATAATAAAGTATTCTGAATTGGCAAGCTGCTTAGGAAATCTTAGTTCAGAGGAGACTGAACAGTCTATTAGAAGACAGCTGCCTAATTAAGAGTCTCAAGTAGAGAATCTTTGCAATCGGCATTGGTGTGAAGCCGACTGTTCAAGATGCTTTACAGTGCTTTGTAGGTAAAATACTATGTATCCCCAGTCTTGCTGTGTAATCTTAATGAGATCTTGTTTTAAACGCTTGGATTTAATGCTGTCGTATGGTGGATGTGAAAGCCTGACTTCAAAACTTGTGTGACCTCCTTTAAATGATGTGACATAGGATATTGTTAAGCCTTTCCTGAAATGGTGTTAAATATGTATTGATTCCTGTGATGGGCTTAACCACCTGAAAATGAGATGACAAATCAGCTGGTTAATTCCAAGTACGTATTAACCTGTACTCACTGGAAAGCTCCATGAGAAGCTGTTAACAAATCCAGAAGATAGGCCTAAATGTTATTTAATCACAAATGTATCAGAGCAGCAAAACACTCTTGTATATATTATTTCAGATATTCAGCCAATATATTTTAGCCTCGTTTCATGGAAACCAGTCCTTCTATCACTGCTGATAGCTTTTATTTGATTAGTATTATGTAAGTGACTGTAGGTGGGTGGGTGTTTTGTGGGGGTTGGTTTGTTTGTTGGTTTGGTTTTGTCCTTTTGGGGTTTTTTTCTCCCCCTCCTACTAGTGATGTGTGTTGTGCTTTATCTGGTTCACATAACTTCCTGGATAGATGGCTCTTGGCTTAATAGATCTTTATGGATGAGTGTTCCTCTTGGATGTGACATAGCCAGTGGATTTCTGTCCTCAAACACTTCACCAGAAGGGACCATCATTTTGGTGATTGATCTCTGCTCAGTCGTTCATCTCAGGGTGATACAGTGGTTGGAATTTTAGGAAACCATGTGTATGTCCTGGGCTCTAAGGGCTGGTGTAGTCTGTATAGGTTACTGTGTGACATTAGCTGGATGACACCTCTCTCTGCAAAGATCATTGTTTAGGACAGTGTCACATCCCTGGAAGAAAAGTTTTGTTGCATTTTGTAAGTCCTAGTCAGAAAGGTCTCTCCTGTATGTCAGTCTTCATGGTTTTCAAAGCACCAGCTTCTGCTTCATGCAGCGTGTTCCACATCAGTGCAATAGCGTCAACCTTCAGATCGGATGGAACGATGAACCAGCTTTTCTCTCTGGTATGGCCAAAGGTGGTGGTTTCCTTTCTTCATAGTTAAGAGTCTGGATGATCCCTCCATTTTCTTCTAAATAAAAGTGTGAACTCCACATTGAAAACCGAGTTGTAGTTCATTCATGGTAAGGCCTACCAGCAAGTTGCTAAGGACAAAACGAGAACGGCGGCAGGAGGAAGTGGCTGCGTAGGTTTGCACAGGTAAATAAATGGTCAGCTTTACTGATTTAAGCATTCAGGATATATTAATGACGGAGAAGCTGACTGGTGGGTAGAGACTGCTTGTCCTCATTCCCCAAGCTGCGGTCCTTAAGGGAAAATGAATAGCAAGACAGGAAAAAGCTCTCCAAGTTTTTTTCCAACCCTGAGACTGCTTCAGATTATGTCAAGACTTCAGCACTCAAATCTTGTGAGCTAAAGGCGGGTGCGGAATAATGCAGACATCCATCAGATAAGGTAAAATATTTGCAGTTTGTAACAGTTTCAGACAGCTCAACTGGCAATTAGCTACCTTGATGTTAGGCATTAGTCGTGAAAAAGTCTCTCTCTAGTGCAGTAAAGGTGTAAGATGTTCAACAAAAGGGTCAAAACAGAAGAAATCATCTGCTTTGGAAAAGTTTATCTGCAATTTTTGATTAGTTGTTTTGGAGTATTTTTTCATCTAGAATTTTAACCTTTTTAACTCACACTGACTGATTAGAAACTATTTTCTTCCGTCTACACCTGTCTGGTGTAAAGCATGCTATAAGAATTTTTCTGATCTTGACCTGACCTAGAGCAGTAGGAGTCAGAAGCATTTTCAGAGGTGTTGAAAGGGCTTGTCCTCTTACTATTAACTCACCCAAGTATTTCCTGAAAGTTTGAATGGTTGGATAAAGCAGGAGAAAAAACATTCTTGACTGAAAGGCAAAACAACTAATTTCAGAAGAAGCAAAAGCAGTCTAATCTCATTTTTCTTTCTTCTTGATTGTGATAGACACAGAGGGCAACAGAAATTTAGCTCTGTTGTGTACCTGTGTAGCACCTTAGCAACTCATCATGCTTAACAACGGGATAAAATCTAAAGATTGCAGTGACAAGAAAAATTTCCAGCCTTCTTGAACTGATGCATATAAAATACCAGGTAAAATAAGACAGAAAAATACAACCACATAAGATAAAATGAATTTATCTACTTCTGAGAATGAATATGGTAAAAGCATTTGTGGGGTGGATTAGTTTATTTTTGTTTGTTGAGTGTATTCCAAGTACGGTGGTTTTCTTTAGCTATTGAAATAACAATTTTGATTGAGTTAATGATGGAGAAGAATTTTTGCCAGAATTGAGATAGCCATTTCTTTCTCAAATTACTTATTTCGCAGATTTCGGTTGTGGTGTGGCAAATAATCAGTCACACTGAATCTTCATGGCATAAATAAGTCTCTCTGCCAAGATATGTTATTTCCCTAAAAGCCAGCTGTTTGGAAATTGAAAACTATAAAGATCCCCTTAGCTTCTTAGTTAGAGCTTCCAAACACAGACTCCGTGGCTACCCTTTAATTAAGGGAGGGAATTGGATCAGCCATATGGATTAAGCTGAGTTCCACTGTAGCTAATAGTTCACAAATATCTTCTGTTCCAACATTACACTTAAAGCCAGAATTCTTATTTACAGTCTTAAGCACACTATGTACAGAATTTTAAAAAAAGTGTGAAGAAGACAGTAACACCTCACGGTGTTAGGTTAGCTGTCCTCCAGATGTAACCGTTTAAATTTGAAATAAATTCATGTTTTCAACAGGTTAGTAGTTGCAAGGGAGGTATTCATCTGCCTGTTTCCTAAATACAGGACCTAGGGAACTAGAGAGATCTTCAGCAAGATTATTTTCAGCAATCTAAATTAACTTTCACTCCAAATTTCCTCAGAATAGAATTTCTGAGTATATGTCATAGTTTGAAACTGGTGGCAGCACCAAAATTACTACTGAGAAAGGAGGAGAGAATGAAGACTGTTTGTTTAGGCCTTAAGGCATGGCCTCACAATATCCTGAGAGTAACTGTCATTAGGTGTGTAAAATAAATAGTCAGATAAAAGAATGATTTAAGAATTTCTAGCAGCTATCCATTTTTTTCCCAAGTGTGGTCAGCAGCCAGAGGTCTGTTTGTGTTTCTTTTTAACTAAAATGCTAGGAGTATAAACAGAATTAAAACATTTAGAGTTAGGGTTTAAAGACAGGTGAGACACAAAACATAAGTTGTACATCGTTTGATTCATAGGAATAGGAAAAAATAGTTACCCTACTACTTCAGTCACAGAGTTTCCTCTAAAAGACATGTATGCACCAAAAAAATTCATGGCTTTTGTGTAGAATGAGAATAAAGTCACTTAAGTCCTTTTCTACCTTACTACTGGTTTTTATTTTGTAGAGAGCTCTCAAACAGTATCCACAATACCCTGCTGCTCCTGGGGTTTTGTTTTTTTTTTGCAATTTATGCAGTCGACTGAAACATGACTTCTAAAAATCATCAAAATTCGTGTGCAACTCTATCCTTTGGGATAGCGAATTAGTAATAGATCTTACACAATGGCCAAAAAAAAATATTTTTTTTTAAAGTTGTAATTAATTTTTTAAAAAATTGTCATTTAGTATCCAACATGAACTTTCTCCAAGAGGGATACAGTTGCTAGCACAGTCATCTGATGGGCTCTCAAGTCCTCATTCCAGGATAAACTTTAAATCTTCATTATAATTCTTCATGTGAGTTACCATGGTGATTTCTATCACTTTTAGGGGACAAGATTTCTATGGAAACAACTTTTGAGTAGTCTTTTGATCTGTGTGCTATTCCTCAGCCCCTTCCTGAATAACATTTCAGGCCATTGGCTAGATTTGACCGAGGTTATCTTGGAGATAATTGGTTTCTGGCAACTTGTTGTATTGTATCTTAGACTTTGGGTTTTTTTTTAAAGGCACAGCTTCTTTTAGGAGGTGTGGAGGGTAAAGGCTGTAGAGTATACTGGCAAGTTCACACGTCTGTCACCGTTTCGTTTACTTAAAGGTGGCAATGTGCTCGTATGGTTCTATGAAAGGAGAGATGTAAATGGGAAAGGAGAAAAACCACTCTGCTGTGACTCACTGTTTGAGAGTTCACACCTCTTTCACTGATTCCTTCACTTAAAGGTGGCCATGTGCTCGTATAGTTCTATGAAAGGACAGATGTAAATGAGAAAGGAAAAAACCCACTCTGCTGTGACTCACTGTTTGAGCTGCTGTGCTTTTGTGGAGAATAATTTAGTGCCTCAGTGGGCACATTTATGATTGTTTCTGGAATACAATATTAATGCAGGTAACAGGGCAGCTCATGATGCCATTCAGAGCCTCTTTCCCCCCCCAGAAGTGGAATTGGTCTCTTTCCAGGAATGGAGTGGGATTAAAAGAAGAATAAAGGATGTGATG